>NC_134277.1:154280851-154456245 GCF_949628215.1 Phalacrocorax aristotelis
AGGTCTGCAGAAGTTAGAATTTGCCTCCAACCATTTTTTATTTCTTACTGCTGGAAGTTGACACATGAGCAGGAAACAAAAATAACATGACTGTAGAATCTAACTTTCAAACCCCAGTGCAATTTCCAGGCCTGATGGTAGAAGTGCTTTATCTCAAATCACTACTCATAACGTTCCCTCGTTGGTTCTGCAGTAGAATTATGAGAAGTAAATGTGTGCACGCACGCACATGTGTGCACCACATAGGATGTGCACTACAGGCTTTGCAAGATCAGCAAACATTTGGCAGCTATCAACCATAACAGCTTCCTCTTCACAAGTCTAATGACGGCCTTGTCTTTTGTATTCCAACCATAATTGTTAATGTATTAAATAGCTATGTCTTTAAGCTCAAAGGCATGAATATTTTCATACTGAGCCCTGTATTTGATTCCTCTCCAGTTAGTCCACACACATGCAGTTGGTTTCATGGCTGGGTTCTTTGCTTTCCATGAAGTGGAAATATTTTACATAATTTTTCTCACACTTGAGCTGTTCATGCGTGTCTTTCAGAATCTGTGCTCTCTGGATCCACTGATAACTAATGAGGGTCGAAGTGTGGCTGAAGCCTTTCTGCAACTGGAATTCCTCTACCAATCTATTTTCTTTGAACTCGCACTTTGCTGCCAATTTTTCTTAAAATTGACCAGTGATTCAAAAATCAGCTGTGAAGATAGACACACACATGGAGAATAACCAGGTAAGTCTTTGTTCCTTTGGGACACTGGACTAAAATGACATGATACCTCAGTATGCTACATGCGCATCCTTCTTCCTACATGGGAACAACTATCCTACTCTCTCTGCACCAGGATCATTCAAGATATGCACACATAGCCATTAACAACACAACCATGTGGAGGGAAGAATTTATGCAATACAGTGTGGGATTTCCCCATCCTGACAGGTCTTTTTGCTGTTTGTGTGTGCTATAGACCTATTTTACCAGTTTCAAGTCTTCTGCGGTCAAAAGCTAGGCAATTCTAACTCATAATTGTTACAAGGTGTCTTTGAGCCATTTCACACCCAGGAGTCTTATAAATCACTTAACTTTTCTCAATCTGTCTAAAAGTTAGACTTCTAATCCAATGTCTATAGTCAAATAAACACCTCCAGGTCTACAGTCAGTAAATAAACACCTCCAGGACAGTCACTCATCCTAAGAGAAACAAGTAGTGCTGTGAGCATACAGTGGTATATTTTAGACCAGTTAGTCCCATCTCTCTCTTTCCACTGGCTAGAAACGAAACTTAGATAGGCAGAATTAGTTGAGATGAAATCTGGACCTTGCTGATTTCACTGGGAATTACCTACTTCCTGTCCCCAGGTAGCTAGAGAGTCCTCAGTGATGCAGATACGTCTCCACTAGGGGCTATGATACAACCACAGCAAATTCCTTTTTGTTAGTGAGACAAGTAGAGTTTTAAAATAGTTAGAAACCAAATATTCTTTTCGTGTGGTCTAGTAATTTGTTTCCCAGTCAGAAAATTAGGGGATTTATGATGTTGCTTCATTGCTGCAAGCACAGAGGCTTCCTCTGGTCTTCAGTGCTGCTCTCCAAACCACTACCAGAGATGTGTCAATAACATTATCTTAACAGCAGGAATTAATGCATCAAAACTGATCTTGCCTCATTTCTCTGTAAGTTACTATGCACTGACGAGTGACAAACTGCACAGAAAACATGGTCTCAATGTTCTCTGAAAAGGACTTCTGACATATTTGACAAGCTTCAGTCAAACCAAGCTGCTTTCTTCATTTTGAAGCCAACTCACCAAGCAATCTTTCAACACTTCGTGGTATTTTATGTAGGATTCTTCAGTGTAAGGAAGTGTAAAGTTCAGTGTTGTACCAGTCCTCTCTGCTATGTTGCTGTAACAACATGCAATGTTGAAGTTCTCAGGTTTTCAGTCATTTATGAGAGGAACTTCTCTACCATAGCTGAGTAGTGTAGATACAGATAAGCCAGACATAAGGCAGTGCCAGTGTAGCGTACTTTGCTTATATTTATCATGCACCTTTTAATACCTCACCTGTGCTCCAGTGGTTAATTTTTTTCCAAATACTTTCAAGCTACTATAATGGTTAAGTTTTTATTTTTCTGAAGAATCTGCTTCTTTTCCCCAAGATTCAATTGGCTTAGTCATATACAGTTTTGTGCTCTGATATCTGTTACATTTGGAAACACTGTGAGAAATTTCCAAACACTCCTAAGAGCACAAACATAAGGTATCAGCTCCAGTAAGCAGGATGAGCTATTGCTGTGTTCAGTTTATTAAAACTAGGGTTCTTTCCTCTCCCCCCTTTTACTGCAAAATTTGCAGGCTTCCAGGACTTCAGCCTACCTGCTCTGCAGGTGGTCCCCAAATCCCCTGTGTCCCCCACACTCCCTCATTTCCCCTCCCTTCACCTCATTTCTATCTCTTTTGTCCCATGTGATTCCCAATCAGCCCTTTCCCACTGTAATCCTAGAGGTCTCCCAATGCCACCTGCCTACCTTTTCTGAAGGTAACCGTCATTTTTCAGAGGATGCATTTCATAACATTTTATGTGGAACAGCTATTTCTATTTCTAGAGAATAAACCAGCTGACTAGGTCCCACTCTTCTCCTTATGAAAAGCACACAGATTTAAAAACTGACTCTAAGGGAATCAGGGTTACACCAATAGTTTCTACCTTCACAAATAACTTTTGTACCATACAGGACCAGAGAAAAGAGAGCCCGGGCTTTCTAGCACATCTGGGCCTCACAGGACCTTCTAGCTTCTATTCAGAAACTGTGTTTATAAGGTGAAAATAAATGCCTTTCACTGCATAATTTTATAACTCCAAGGTTATCATTTTCTCTCTCACACACTTTTTTGCTGTGATGTTGCCATCAATTATCTTATTCTCCAAAATGAGGTGAAAAGAATTACCAGCAAAGCTGTTGAAATCTAAGATTTCTGAAACGCTTCTTTATATTGCTTGTGTTTCCGAAACACACCCATGCTATGTTTTATTAGCTTGGATTTAGAAATAGCAGATGGCTTGCTCTCAGTCTCATCTCTTGCAAATCAGGCAACCCTCCAGCACCCAAACAAGCAAGCTCCCTAAATCTTGACCGTAGCTGCACAAATGAGATAACATGGCTGTGCCACAATGAGCAGAACAGGCTGAAGGTCTTGTTGGACTTTGCGATTTGCCTGTACCCAGATGTTGTTTCTTGCCCTTTATTCAGTCTTGCTTTGGGGCTTGTGCTGGGGGTTAAAGATTGTCCTTTTTGATCCATTTGTACAGCATTTGTCATCACACGGCCCAGAGCTGCAACTGTGGGGCAGCTCCATTGTGTGGTTCCATTGGGTTAGAAATCTAGAAATCCATGTCCCTTTGAGCAATTTTCTGTGCAGTAAGTTTTAGGCTATGGGTTTTTTTGACATGAATTCAAGTGTGGCAGGATGAGAGGATGGGTGGCACTGAGGCAAAGCCCATGACTACTCAGCAACAGGAATAAGAAGGACCTTGTCTTTGTGGTCCTGGTCGTTACGGCTACTCTCAGCTTCTTAAACAAAATCACAAAGGTTGGATTGGCTTTCACTGACATCATAGGAGGTGTCCTCCAAAGTGTCCCAAAGATCTCCCTGCTGCAGAAACAAGAACCTCACTTTTGTCCAGCCTTGGTCTAGATGCTGCCATGTGCTACGAACACCTTATCTCTTCTCTGCCACCCTTTCCAACAAATGCAAAGTGAATTTCCACCGCATGCAGCATTTCCTCTTTTAGCTGTTGACAAGACCTGCCTACTGTAGTTTTTGAGGGATCTGAAGGGTTTCTCTGAGGTTGCTGTGTCTGTGTGGCCTAGATGCCAGATAAAGTCAGTCTACTCTGAGACTTCAAATGGTAATTAGTCCATGGTATAATCTGTTAATGCAGCATCTACTCCAGTGTCATCTGCTCCCATTCTCTTGGATCCTTGCCTACCACAGATATTGTCCATGCACACTCAGAGCCTGTGTCCTTCCCCTGCTCCTGCAGTGAAGCATGTAGATAATTGTTTATCTGCTGTATAATACAACAGTTACACCTCAGTGTACTGCATAAATATGATTGCTGGTTCACACTGGACAGAGAAGGAAGCTGCAAACACAGGAGATATTCCTGACTTACATTACCACTAATGTAAAAACTCATAGAATCATAGAATCATTAAAGCTGGAAAAGACCTCTAAGATCACCACGTCCAACCATCAGCCCAACACAACCATGCCTCCTAAACCATGCCCTGAAGTGCCATGTCTGTTTTTTGAATACGTCCAGGGATGGTGACTCCACCACCTCTCTAAGCAGCCTGTTCCAGTGCCTGACCACTCTTTCAGTGAAGAAATTTTTCCTAATATCCAATCTAAACCTCCCCTGATTCAACTGGAGGCCATTTCCTCCCATCCTGTCACTAGCGACTTGTGAGAAGAGACCAACACCCACCTCACTACAACCTCCTTTCAGGTAGTTGTAGACAGTGATAAGGTCTCCCCTCAGCCTCCTCTTCTCCAGGCTAAACAGTCCCAGCTCCCTCAGCTGCTCCTCATAAGACTTGTTCTCCAGACCCTTCACCAGCTTTGTTGCCCTTCTCTGGACACGCTTCAGCACTTCAATGTCCTTCTTGTAGTGAGGGGCCCAAAACTGAACACAGAATTCGAGGTGTGGCCTCACCAATGCCGAGTACAGGGGCACGATCACTGCCCTACTCCTGCTGACCACACTATTGCTGATACAAGCCAGGATGCTGTTGGCCTTCTTTGCCACATGGACACAGTTCTGGCTCATCATCAGGTGTCAGCTGGCTGTCAACCAGCACCCCCAGGTCCTTCTCTGCCAGGAAACTTTCCAGCCACTCTTCCTTCTTATAGCCTCAAGCTGTGTCGGGAGGATTAGATTGCATTTCAGGAAAAATTTCTTCACTGAAAGAGTGGTCAGGCATTGGAACAGGCTGCTTAGAGAGGTGGTGGAGTCATCATCCCTGGGGGTGTTAAAAAAATATGTAGATGTGTCACTTCAGGGCATGGTTTTGGAAGCATGGTAGTTTTGCGTTGATGGTTGGACTTGATGATCCTAGAGGTCTTTTCCAACCTTAACGATTCTATGATGCCCCAAGCCTGTAGCATTGCATGAGGTTGTTGTGACCAAAGTGCAAGACCCAGCACTTGGCCTTGCTAAACCTCATAGAATTGACCTCAGCCCATTGATCCAGCCTGTCAAGATCCCTCTGCAGAGCCTTCCTTACCGTCGAGCAGATTGACACTCCCGCCCAGTTTGGTGTCATTTGCAAACTTGCTGTGGGCACACTCAATCCTCTCATCCAGATCATTGATAAAGATATTAAACAAGTCTGGCCCCAAAACTGAGCCCTGGGGAGCCCCGCTTGTGACTGGCCTCCAACTGGATTTAGGTCCGTTCACCACAAGTCTCTGGGCTCGGCCATCCAGCCAGTGTTTTACACAGCAAAGAGTACACCTATCCTAGCCATGAGCCACCAGGTTCTCTAGGAGGATGCTGTGGGAGACAGTGTCAAAGGCTTTACTAAAATCCAGGTAGACAACGTCCACAGCCTTTCCCTCATCTAGTAGGTGGGTCACCTGGCCATAGAAGGAGATTAGGTTGGTCACAGAAGGATAACAGAATAACACCTCATCAGGAGATCAGGAGATCACTCTCTCCATCACGATTCAAAGTTCTTACTGGTAATTCTTAAATTATTTTGATCTCTGGTGAAAATATTCCACCACACTTGAGGAAGCCCTAATGCTTCCATATGTTCACAACATCTGACTGCATTGTTCTGCTGTTAGAAATTAGTCTGCTAGCAGTAACCAATCCAAAGATTTACAGAATAAAGGCTACTTACTAATTTCAGTGGTGTACTCAAACACCAAGTCCTAAGACCTGGTGTTCAGTCCCAAGGTATTAAATGCTACGTATTTTTCTGAAATGCAAAATGACATGTGTTAGCTGCCATGGAAACTCTTAAATGGAGCCATTGTGATCAAGAACGCAGAAGGGCTTGCAATTTGTCAATAGGTAACATGGAAGGTGAAATGGACTGGTAATAAAGGAGATATATTTTTTTTCCTGAGCACAGTCCTAAAACATTTTTAAAGTCACCAATGCTAAGAAAAAAAAAGCCAAAAGCATAAGTCCTGAACTTTTAGCTTGTTACTGCTTTAGGCACCTCTGAACATGTGCTAATTGCTCTCATATTAGTTCTGCAGCTAAAAGGATGAATTTTGTAGTCCTTGCTCAGGAATAACAGCCATTAAGTGCACATGGGCCCAATGACCTTCCAAAACACATTTACAAATCATGGGTAAACCCTTGCAGATTTACCCAGGGGTAAACCCTTGCAGAGCAGTTATTTCTATCTATGGAGTACCCTGGAAATAGAAGTGGTTTTTCTTTATATGAAGCTATGATTTATGTAAAACTGAGGAATTGACTGATGTAAAAACAGGATGTAAAGCCTATTAAAAGTGGAGGCTGTAGAAGGCACAAGGTGGCCGTGTGGTGCACTGGGGAAGAGGGACAAACCATTATATTCAAAAAACACAAAAATGATCCATTCATATCTACTTGCCACAGCAGGGAGACTTTTCCTTTCCCGTGGAGCCTAGGAATAACAGTGCTGAAACCACTGAAATGCCAGCATGAATCCTTACAGACCAGTGAAATGCCTCCACAGACAAGAAGGAACCATTAGTGTGTTTAATATATCCATGAGCTGCTGGTACTGATGCTGCACTGAGAGCAGAGATGGAGCACTGTAGATTTGCTTTCCAAACAAAAATATTTTAATATATATTTACTGAGGTATCTTCTAGCAAGTTAGCTCATGGTTGGACCAAAAATGAGAAGGTTGCCTTTTCCTCCACTTCTTACTTTTGGTGTATAGAGCTGCAGTGGTTAGCCTGAAGCTGTTTGAAAGGACTATATTCTAGGTAAGAGATAACTGTGAGACAAGACGTTCATCAGTCAGGGCTGATATTGAAGTTGGCTTATGGGCAAATAGGAGCCTAGATCAGAAATAATATTAATTTGTGGGCAGATTGTTCTTCATCTGCTACATTTTGCAACAGAGAGTGAACACTCTGGCTTCACAGGGGAAGCTGAAAGGCACGGACACTGCATGGGCTGCAGACTGTGCCCCTGCTGCAAATGCATATGGGTGCCATGAAGAGCCTGAGCAGAATTATAGAGCCTGAAGCATCAGCATGGTGCCAACAGGCTGTACCTTGCACACACGGAAGGTGGTGACAAACGCCAGGACATTGTCTTCCCTCTCACCTTCAGGGACAGAAGATATTTTTAGGATTGTGTGAGGGAGGTAGCTGCCTGTGCCAGCACTTCACACCGTCGTACCTGCATAGATGAGAGGATGGTGAGCCACAGTGTGGGTGTTTGCAAAAGGGTTGCTTGTGAGGCCGAAAACTCTTCGTTAGCTCTGTCTCATCTAGTAGAACTGCACTCAGATGCCATTCATGTCTTTAGGGCCTTTAAGGGTGACTTTAGCTGGCATCCTTGAAGATGTGACTTGAAAGGTAACTAGTGTCCAAATGAGAAAATGTAGGTGGAGTATGAGATTAGTGTGCTATGGCTAAGCTGTATGTTGACTTATTATACGGGCTTATTGTGCCTCGGTTTCTCCTGCTTTCTCCAGGGGGAAAGACTGTTTCTTGCTATGTCTCTGTAAAATACAGTCCTTAGTTATAAGTAAAAATATTTGTTGAAAATGATTAATGCTGTAAATTGGGCTGAAAAATGCTACAGGTGCTAAATAATTTGCAAGGCAACATCTAGAGAGCATGAAGGCAGCATCTATACAGCCTGGTGTATAGGCTTATACTAAGTTTATCTGGAAATATAAATACAAGAGTCTACTAAAACCACCCCAAGATTTCTCAGGTAGAAAGCATAAAGGCTCAGGAAAAAAAAAAATCTCCAAAACCACTAAAACCCCTAAAAAATCAACAATAAAAAGGAAGAATAAAATACTTGACAGTCTTCAGCAGTTTTGTATCCTGGAAAAGTGCAGATGTTCACTGAACTGGATGATAAACAGAAAATTTGTATAGCTGAAGTGAGGGGCTGAGAGGGAGTAAGAGAGATATGGAACCAGTTCCTCCCCACCTCATTTTATCTCCTCATCCCCAGAAGACTCTTTTTGATGCATTTTGTTGTATATTACTTTATCCAATATAAATCAATGGGGAATGAGACAGACATGTGGACCTAACAGTTTGTTCATTTAATCATCCCCTGGACACAGTCCCAGGTTGTGAACCAAATGGGATAAATGCAAGGAAGATGAAAGCTGCTGAGCATATCTGTTCGAAAATTAAGTCTTTGTCTGTGGGTTACTAATGAAAACAGAGTGGACTCAAGGAGAAAGAAATAATGACCACTTGCAAAGAGTTCAGAGAAAGCCTGTTGTGCACAATCCCTCCAAAGACTAGTCATGTTGGAGTAGCTGGTGTCTGTCTACTGAGCTCTGAGAGTGAGTGAGCAGCCTTGTTTGGACACATATTTGCTTTTATTTATAGGTAGCTAGATCTTCTTGTCTGATTCACGGCTGTAATTCCATCAAGTTAAAAAGCAAGGAAGTAAAGTTATTTTTAGGTTGTGGAATTTTTTCCCCCAGAATGAAGTGACTCTCATTCATAGATCTTTTTTGTGTATTTTAAACGAAGCCTGAACCCTCTTGGTTAAGTCTTCTCTACCGAATGCATGTGCCCTGGAGAGTGATGGCATAAACCAGAGGTGTTGCAAGGTCTGACGCGTGGCAGGAGGAGCGCATAGTGTAAAGGGGGTGCCAAGTTTTCTCAGACAGTACTGGAAGTGTTATCTACTACTGCATGGAGACAAGGAGGACAAAGTTGATTCAAACTCATCTACACTGTCTTCTGTGCATGCATATTACTCACATGAAATAACATCCAAAAATGCATGTAGAGTTTTTCATCAGAGGCCATGTCTGCATTAGCAGGCAGTGCCCATCAATAAAATGGATCTGTACAGTGAAGTAGTTGGTCCCACAGACCTGATCTCCACCCCGTACACCTTTCAGGGGTTTTCCTTGAGGTTAGTTCTGGACCGAATACCTGTTTGCAGCTGTGGTACCTGACACACATACTTACGGTCCAGTTTCACCCAAAAGAAGACTGTTTGTGCTCAACAATGTGAACTGAAGCACAGTAAATGTGAACGACTTGCTTCAAGTGCAGTTGCACTCCTGATCTAAACTAAAATAACAATGTAGATGAACTGGAAAATTGGTTGGTTTGTTCCTAAAGTGATTTTGGGACACACATCAGCCATACAGCACAGATGAGTGGGGGATCCCAACTCATCTCAATCCCTGGAGTGAACTGGAAAGTTACAGTTTCTGGCTGTATGAACCACAAATACCTATCCATGCAGGATAAAAAGCTGTATTGTTAGCATCATGGCTGGTGGTACCATATTCTGTGAGTGGAGTAAGACATGAGTACTGTATTTGAAATATGGGGAAGTAAATATACTTTTAATTTTCAGCATCTGGACCTTTAATCACAGAAATAATAGAAGATGGTCTATATGTCAACCTCATGAAGTGCAAGAAGGCCAAGTGCAAGGTCCTGCACCCAATATCAGTCCAGATTGGGTGATGAAGTGACTGAGAGCAGTCCTGCAGAGGAGGACTTGTGGATACTGGTGGATGAAAAGCTGGACATGAGCTGACAACGTGCACTCGCAGCCCAGAAGGCCAACCATATCATGGGCTGCATCAAAAGAAGCATGACCAGCAGATCGAAGGAGGTGATTCTGCCCTTCTGCTCTGGTGAGACCCCACCTGCAGGGCTGTGTCCAGCTCTGGAGCCCTCAGCACAGAAAGGACATGGAACTGTTGGAGCTGGTCCAGAGGAGGGCCACAGAAATTATCAGAGGGATGGAACACCTCTCCTTTAAAGAAAGGCTGAGAGAGTTGGGGTTGTTCAGCCTGGAGAAAAAAAGGCTCCAGGGAGACCTGATTGTGGCCTTTTAATATATAAAGGGGGTTTATAAGGAAGATAGAGAGAGGCTTTTTGCCAGCGTCTGTAGTGACAGGGCAAGGGACAATGGCTTTAAGCTGAAAGAGGGTAGATTTAAATTGGACATAAGTAAGAAATTTTTTTTATGAGTGTGGTGAAACACTGGAACAGGTTGCCCAGAGAAGTTGTGGATGCCCCATCATTGGAAGTGTTCATGGTCAGGTGGGACAGGGTTTTGAGCAACCTGAACTAGTGCAAGATGTCCCTGCCCACAGCAGGGGGGTTGGACTAGATGATGTTTGAAGGTCCCTTCCAGCCCAAACCATTCTATGGTTCTATGTGTCCTTTTACTAGGAAAAGCTTGACCACGATCCAGTAAGTCAAGAATTTACTGAACTTTAAGCTTATCAGTGGTTTAGCCACCAGTGAAGCCATCATATTTTTTCATCTACAAGGTAAGTGCTGTGACCTTAGCAGCACTCTTCCTCTTTGTAGCTAATTCAGGACATCCAGCACCAGCTAGTACAGGTCTTGTTCTTCTGCTTTCTGTAGCTGATATACACCGTAAATAGCTTGACTGGCAGCTGAAAGAGACCTTGGCGTCAGGTATGTGGTTAGCTTGAGTTTTGTGATTATGTAACCATTTTTTTTGCTAAAATAAATATGTATTATTCTTTATCTGCACACTTTCCTATCTCAGCAAAGAAATTGGGGAAACTGACAAATCTGGGGTTTTGCTACTCTTTCTGTACACAATGAAACCATTCAAGTGATATGTAGAGGTCACTGCTCAAGCTGAATTTGGCTGTCTCAGCCAATTGTGTTTCTCCCCTGCTCATCTCCAGGATTCAGTCTGTTGCCAGATCCTGGGGATAAGCGTCCCCTAGGGAGCACAGAGCACTGTCCTCTTGGGTGGAGGTGTTCCAGCTGTTGTCCAGGTCATTAACTCTGGACTGTATTTCTTTTTAAGAAGAACCTTAATTTGTCTGTCATGGCTTCTTGTGAAGGCAGGAGACTAGACGTGACCGACAGGGTATCTGTAATGTCTGTGCTCTTGTACCTTACTGTTCCTGCTTGTACCTGAGCAGACAGTGATCACATAAACAGCCTGTGCTGTTTTGGGGCTATTTGTACCTTTCAGATACTGTGATTGCTATGTCAAAGCAGTACAGGGATGTCCTAATTTCAGCTAATATCTGTGTTATTAGACTCTGTGCAAATGCACAGATGTAAAACATCATTTATCCTGGTAGTCCAGCAGTTTTACCCACTGGTGTTTTATTTCTCTGCGCATGCCTTCCTTTCAAATGAGTTCATATGGACCCAAGTTTTCCACTGGAAATTTTCACTTTAGTTTGTGGTCTCACTACTATGTGTGCTATACCAAAAAATGTCCCCCCAAAAACTCCAGCTTCTAAAGAGAGTCAGTTTATAACACGTTTCAAAAATAATTTCTGCTGTTTCCTGATTCAGTTAGCCAGAACTCTCAGATATTGGTGACAAAGTTTAAGCATTTAAATACGTATTTAAGCTCTGAGGATAAATGATCTGGATGCCATTTAAATTTCCCACTAACATCAACAGGGTTATGAGGGTTATGAAGATTAGGCTACTTGTGTTGAGAACTTTATACTTCTAATCTTAAATTTAGGAGTTTCGCCATAAAGTTTAGCTTTATGTGTTATTTGAAATCTACTTGACGTAGGGGCCTCTAATGTGATGATCAGAATTGGAGACAGAAGATAAGTTTTAGGGGACCCTTACTCCAAGAACTTCAAAGGTACTTAAACATATTCTCCTATTTGTATGACTGACTCTCATCAGAGTTTCCACAAATCTTTGAGGACCTAGACACAAGCACCTTGGGCTTCGTCATGACTTCTTCCAGTTAAGGAAGAACATGAGCTCTGTTCTATCTGTCCTTCAACTCTTTCTGTCACACAGACCACCTCCTGACAGCCCAGAACTCTCCTGAACCCTCTGCTTTAATCTTTTAATTGAACATTTGAGGAAGGGATGGAGGGAAGGAGTGACTGATGTGATATACTCTCCATAGAAGTATTTTCATTTAATCAAGTCTTTCATGACTTCTTCCAAAATTATTCCATGTGTTAGTGAGTACATAATTCTTAGCAGGTTCAACTTATTGTGCTTCATGACAGAACAGATAAAGTGTGAACACTGAACCTTTGGAGTAGCATTAATGAACTGTACTGATAAATTCCAGAAATTTAGGTCTTGGGTTTCAAAAACATGGCTCTAAACTTGCAGGTATGACCATGAGGTTAAAGAAACAAGAGTTTTACAGAAGTAAATATATTTATCTTCAGTATGCAAGAAGAAAAGAACCCCACATGGAATTCAAGTATGGTGAATTTACTGCAATTTCACTCAAATTTCCTAACCAGCTGCAGACTTTTATATCATCTTTGGGATTTTTCAAGAAACATTTTGCTTTTTAACAAGTCATTTGCAAAGAAAAACAGTCAGACAATTTTTCCATCTCTCTTCTTTTCTACTATTGTGTTGAAGTTTGAGGAATAAGCAAAAAGAAAAAAATAAAGAAGGAAAAATGTGCCATGAAGTTATTAATCTCTCTATTGCATGTTGCCAGCAAACAACGAGTGTCATAATTTTTTCTAATTTGATCACCAGCACTTTCTCTTTGCAGAAAGCAGAACAGAAAAGGAATCCCCTCTGAACCTTGTCAACCTCCCAGGGCTCCTCCAGGCTCTGGAGGAGGATCTGAAGGGCTCTGCTGCACTTCTGCCAAGCTGCTAAAGTGCAAAGGTCACTCTGCTCTCCCTTGGGACGCATCTGTTTCCATCACATATACAGAAGAGGCAGAGGAGTCTTTCAGCTTCAGACAAGCGGAGGGAGGCCTGCGGAAAAGAAACATTAAAAAAAAAAAAGCCTAAAGCCCTCTTCAGAAACGGGTGTGCCGGTCCACAGACACACAGACAAGCAGCCCGTGTTATCAAAGTGCATCTGGTTGCACATCTGGCAGGGTGTTTATATGGACCATGATGCTGGGTATGCTCTGTGGGCACCACGCTTGCAAAAATGGCTTCTTTGTCTCTGTCCCTTTCTGCTTCTTTTATTGAGGAAACCCCTCCACTTTGTGCAATTCTCCTACCCTTAAATACTCCTGGCAGCCCATTCTCACAGTGCCAGAGGCTCTAATTGCTGGCAGGGCCTAAACAGGGGTAAGTTTAGCCTGGAGTGCAGTCACAGGCAGTGCAGGCAGTCTTGCATGGATCAGAAATGCCTTAGCTAGGTATCGGTATCTGAATGGGGATGTTACCACAGCCACTAGAAAGATATTTCCTGACTAACAAAGTGGCTGAAAATGCTGAGATTCTTCTCCTTTCTCCTGAATACAAGAGCCAAAACACATTCGGAGCTACCTTAGTGTGTTTGAACAGATCTGTCACTTTTTTTCTAACAAAATCTTTCACACAGTAAGCATGATAATTAGGGGGGTTTAATATTTTTTATTTTTATTTTTCTTGTTCTGCAGAAAATATAAGTTCCTATCCCAAGCCTAAGACTTACAGACCATCTTCAAAATATAGCATTGGGTTTTGTCTGAAATTGTATAACTGCTTTTTCCATTGATCTCTCTTCAGGCTCTAGAACTAGAGTTGATGTTTCATGAAACTCAAGAGTTTCCCCTAATCCCTGACTGGAAGACCTAAATATTCATCCATAATGTCCCCACCAGGAAGGGCTATTTTCCTAGCAGGACACACAAGACAAGTCAATAAGCTTGATGTAAGCTGCCAACATGAGCATCAGATAGGACCGCAGAAGCAAAAAGGTGGACTTGGCTTGTGGCTTAAATGTATCCTCACTGTGTGGTCTCCAGGACATTTACATTCATACATGGCCCTGTAAATCACAGAGCTACAAATGCCATGTGCCATTGTTCTCAATCCTTGGAAAAGGACACTGGATCAACTAATAAAATATATTTTTAGTTTTAATAAACTTTATTCCCTTATTTATCATGTCCTGCAGCAAAATTTCTTGCTGTTTGAAGAAAAAAACCACTGATTTCTTCAAAAGAATGTCAAAGGCTTTTCACACAGTTTGAATCTCTTCTTATTGTTTAAATACAGACAAAATAAATGGCTTCTTGCACTTCTAAGTTATGCAAGACTTCTGACTAATAAAAGGCTATGGATCTGTTTGCAATGATCAAAAATACCCCTGTTAGTTCCCCACTTGGAAAATCGCAAGGAAAATACCCTGTTCCTCTTTTTGGTAAGCCACATCCCTTTGCTAAAAAAAAGTGCTGGCAAGATGTTTGTTGAGACGCATCTGAAATAAGAAAACAATGGTCTTGAGGAATACTTCTACGTTTCTAATAGAAGGTCTCTTATAAGACCAAAAACACGCTCCAAACCTAGAAGATTATCCTCTATCCATCCAAAACAATGGGTTAGTTATAATTTCTGCCTCTATAATTTTTCCTATTAGATGCATAGTTTGTTTCTTCCCACCAATGCATGTGATTTATTGAATGTTTCATATATTAGCTATTATAAATTGTGAACTATAAAGATTCCCATATTAGCCTTGAATAAGCTAGATGGGATACCAGAAGCAGTCTAGCTCTGACAGCACAGAGCTCATTGCAGGCTGGATTAGTTTCCCAAGAAACAAGAAAAATTACTCAAAGAGAAAAGATCTGTTGTATATCACTTCTGGTACCTAAACAAACTATTAAAAGCAAACAGAGACAACTCTACATTGCTGTCAGTCATGTGAATATCTATCTCTTTAAGGCAAAACACACTTTTGGGTTAGGAAATTTTCTTTCTTATTCCTGCACTAAATCACTTTCTTATCTTGAGGAAAACTGTGCCTCCATTCTCTTCTGTAATAACATTGAACCCCTTTGCAATGATCAGGAACAAAGGAGCATTTTTCTTTAGTAGGAACTATTATTGCTTGATTATTTTGCATGCTAAAGATTTTGAAAAGAGATCTAGGCACATCTGTAATTGGTCAGGGTCCCTTACTGTTTTTATCTAACATCTATAAAAGCATGGACAGGGAAAGCGAGAAGACATACAGGGGATTTGCAAAGAAGATGGAGCCAATATCTCCTCAGAGTGGGAAGTAAAAGGATGGAAGGCAATAGTCACAAGTTGCAAGAGGGCAATTCAAATTCAAATTCAATAAAGGAAAAATTTTTCACCAAAGCTGTAGTTCAGCACTGGAGCAGGTGCCCAGAAAATCCTGTTGTCAGGGTTTGCAACAGTGTCCTGGGCATCAGGCCCTCGCCAATGTGATGGAGCTTGGAGGTCAGCTGTGCTTTGGGGAGAGTACTGGACTAGATGACCTCTAGGGGTCTCTTCCAACTAAATTTTCCTAAGAATTTATAACAATAAAGCTGTAGAGTGAACTGAATTAGTAATTTGAAACTCAGTAATGCTAAGAAGTTCTGAATATTGTAAAACCTGTTTTGAGGGGAGGCTTTTTCTTTATTTCCCTCACCTCAGTCCTTCTCCTAACTTATCTGTTAAGTTTATGTTCTAAGTCTTAGTATTACCCTTTATGACCCTATATACAATTTCTGGTGGGATGTAGATGGATAATTGGGGAGTAGCTGCCACACTCTGTTGGCCTTGGCCGACTGCTCTGTTTGGGCTTAGATAGGTAGAAATTCCCCAGAGTTTATCAAATATCCAGGGCAAATGCTGATGGCAGAACAGTCAGGCAACAGCTTTTTTTAATCTGGCCCGCTGAAGTCAATGGGGTTTTTGCCCCACACAAGGTGCCTGGAACAGAAGCAGCATCACACCATACTGTTTATCTCTGTGAGCCTTTGTGCTGAGCCTTTTGTCTTCAGATTTTCCTTTGTTCTGAGAGCTGCTTTTTGAACAGGTATCCACCCTCTTAGAGAGGTTTGTTCCTCCTCCACACTTGCCTTTCACACAGCTTTACCATGAGAAAACAGTAAGCACTCCCATAAATACACTGGCGCAGATAAACGAGAGTTTCCCAAAATGTTTGACAGTGCAACACGAAAACCCTCACTGGCAGTTCTCTGAGCGAGTTCCTCCCACGCCTTTCCCCACCGCGCACCCTCCGCACCTGGCGCGATTCAGTGCCCGCCGCCGCGCGGAGCGGAGCGCGGAGCGGAGCGCGGAGCGGCGCGGTGCGGGGAGCGGAGCGCGGAGCGGAGCGCGGAGCGGCGCGGTGCGGGGAGCGGAGCCGCCCTGGCCGCGGAGCCGCAGCGGGGCGCGGTTGCGTGCAGAACCGCAGCTCGGCGCTCCCCACGCCCGCCCCCCTCCGAGGGGGAGGCATGTGATCCCTTTTTCTTTATTGCCATGGAAACAGACCAAAGCAAAGGGTAAATACACGGACAATAGCAAAAGACAATTTTAATTTTCATCCCTGCTTAAATGTCACACGTTTTTTAACGCGCCGCTGCTGTAACCGGAGCCTGCATCTGCAGCCCGACGCAGCGAGCCAGTCTCCAAAGCCTGAGGAATACAAGTCCCTCATTATTGCCAAGTGGGATCAGAGCACGTAGGTCTGTTTAGACACTGCGATGCATTGTAAGAGGCCTCTCTTCAGGGATAGCCATAAAAGCCTCCTTTTTCCCCCCCGTTAAAAAAGAGCAGCTGTATTCTTCTAACGTGGACAACGCCAAAGACTGCCTGTCTCTGCTGCACAGAGACTCTCTGGGTCAGGCATGAAAAAGCAAACTTCATTTTAAAGTCTGAACAGGATGTCCCGGTGCAGCGTTATGCTTTGGTGGGAACTGTGCTCACTCCTGCAAAGGAAAACTGGTGGGGAAGGTTTCTGAGGCTGTGTATTGCTTGCTAACACTCAAGGTGTAGCTTTACAGTATAAGCCTGAGCAGCCTCATAGATTAACGTATTTCAGACTATTAATTACCTGGTAGTGGCCACTCCAATTATCTTTGACGTTAAATTAAGATTGTGGCCATTGCTTATTAAACAGAAGAGCTAGGCCGCCTTTAGATGCCAGCAGTCCCTAATATTGTAGCTGTGACTCAGGTTAGTTTTCCCTCTTCAAGGTAAGTGACAAAGTGCTCAATCAGTGATATAAATAAACAGGACCGAACTGGTTATTTTACAGGTACACGAGCAGCATCTCATTAATCCTTGAGTGTTACAGATGTGAACAGGGTGCTTTAAATTGTTTACCAGCTGGTTCTTGGAAACAAGACTTCCTGGATGACTTTCCTATTGAGATATGCTGCCCCTCCTTGTAAATCCCTTGGTGGTTCCTGCTTCCCAGCAAGAGCAAACTCCCCATTCACACACAGGATCATTCCTAGAATTGCCACTGGAGCTGCTAGAAGATCTCTGGTCCAGTGGGTGGAAGATACCAATCGCTTTGTGCTATTTCCTGGTGCGAGCTGGCTCATGACACACATGGCATATAGAAATGCAAGCCACACTGCTGGTGACAAGGCAAACCCCAGGAGCACCTGGACTGCTCTGCTGCATCAGGAGCTGGGGGTGAATCTTCCTGAAAAGAGGGAGCAGCTTTGAGTCAGGCTGGGAGTCAACATCCTACTGGATTTCTGTTAATTTTATTAATTGCAGCAGTCTCTCCTTGACACTGCTTTACTTGGAAACCTGTGTGTGTGTAGTTTTTAAAGCTCACAGACAAAAATCTTGGCATGTGAAGGCTGAATCTTCTGGTTGGATTAGGGAAGGGGGAGGAGCGGGACAGGAGAGTCTGACCAGCTGAGCTTCTTTTGGTGCAGTCAGAAAATCCAGAGTCGCTTCTGATGCTTTCCAGTATTGCAGTGCTGTGTTTCACACGCACTCTTCCTGCATGTTAAATATTTCACATACATCTGAAGCAAGGCAAAAGGAGAGAGAAAAAACCCCAACAACTCACATGTGATTGTATGTCAAGGAGCAATCGTGTATTGGCACAGAGAGGGACTAGATGGTTTAAGCAGTCTTTTTGTCTTCAAAGCCTTATAGTTCTGCATTAATTTACAGAGGCACATTTTAGATAGATGGTAAGAAAGTCTGGTGCCTCGCGCTAACATCCCTCTTACGCTGTGTTTATGTGAATGTGAGCACACGTTCTGACTATTACTTATCATAATACATAACAGTTTGGCCAAATGCCTTCTTCGTTTATGGCTTCCTGGTTTGGAAATCATGCAGTTGTTCCCAGACATTCCCAGTAGGGAAAATCATATGGAAAGTTACTGCAAAAAGAGGTTCTGGATAAAAAGACCCGGCCAGTTCTCGAGAGCTGTGTTGTGAGACAGCATTTTCTCTCTCACAGACTCACTTATGACTTATAAGGAAGAATATTGAAGGATATTTTGCTATCAAGGGATGATATCTAGGATTACAAGGGTTTTAGGAGATCATCCAGGAGCCACGTTTGCAATTAATATTACTAAGACTAGCAATTGATTTTAATGCCTCAGTATAGAATCAGGAATCTTTCTTGCAGTCTGTTGTATGATCTTTTGTATTGGGTTTGTTCTCCCAGAAAATCATGTTGCAGTATTCCTAAAAATTAAAAAAAAAAAAAATCAACTAGTATTGCTCTCCTGATTATATACGAGGTTGAATAGCTGGTTAAATACCAGATGAGCCCAGCTGTTTCAAAGCACATTAATCCACTTTTTACCAAGACCCCCACATCTTAACCAAGTGAATGAAAGAGTTTAACAGGAGCAGACCAATGTTCCCTTACTCCTCAAGGAACCTCCATCACTTGTGTATATACTGCAACTGCAGGATCTTTAGCTATTTTTTTAGATCTTCCATACGAAATGTCCCCCTCTCTTTGTCTCTCTCACAAGCAAACATCTGCTTTTAGGGCATAAAAATATATGTCTGTAGATTAAACCCTGGTTTCCTGGGGAAAGAAACTGTGTATATACCTCAGAAAGATTTTGGCAAGTAACCAAAATCTTTCAAATAAGGAACTGAACTGAGCAAAATCCCTTGCTAACGTAAACTGAGATCTCTGGAGGTCAGTAGAAGAACAGGAACCACCTGCAGCAAAGAGTCTGTGCAGTGCTCCCAAGACCTCTGAAAACTCATTCAGGCAAATGGAAAAAAGTCTTCCCTGAAAGTGTCCCGCATCCTCCAACTCCTTGCTTTTATCAAGACCTCTGGCAGCATGAGAACCTCAAGCTGGTAGAAGCAGAACACACATACCTGAATGGACTTTATCAGACCCCCTATCTCTAGAGGGTCAGACCAGCTGCCCCTTCACTCTCTGCTCACCTCTAAGACAGCAGGATCAAATTTGATAAATCAGAAGGAGAAAGACATATCCTTCGGCTTAACTTGGTTTAGGCTTCTGGAAGATATTTGACTATTATGGACATACTCACCCTGCAGTATTTCTCCTAACCTAGCCATTGCCATATCAGCATTACATTGTCTTATTTGCATAGTTGCACTTGAAGTGCCTATCAGTTTTCAGTTATTTCCTTTTAAACCCATTTAATTCTTCTGAATTCTTCCAAAGTGACCATTTGAATAATTACCCAAGACAGGCATATAGATCTACTGGTACTGGTTGACCTTAGCTCTACTCCATTCCTTATTTCTAGGTAATTTTTCTCATGGAAATGACTACATCCTAATGTATGACCATGTATTTTCAGCACAGCAGTGTTGTGTCTATCTGGAGTTTGCCCTCTGTGTCTTTAGGAATGCAGGGGTGCAAGGATGCTGTTGCTGCTGGTGTGTGCTATTCCCTTCCCTGGCTCTTCCCAAGCAATTAGGTTTGTAGAGGTCTTCTTATTTTTAATTTATTCATTTTTTTTTTGCATTGACAGGTATTTTGGACTCCTTTGCCACAGCAAGTTAAAACGGATGGTTCCTCCAGTAGTATGTCAGTTTGTTTCCAAAAGTTTGGCTCTGTCTCTACAAAGTAATTATTTTTGCTGGCATCCAGATACCTTTGCTAGTTTTCAGATGGACTTGATGTCTCTTTCTCTCAGCATGGGGGCTTTTGAATGCCTGCCATTACAAGATTTTGTTGTTGTTGTTGCTGCTTCTGCCTTTTATCTGGTGCAGCTTCCTCACAAACCTCTTAAATATCCCAGCAATCGGTTCTCTCGTGTTTACTGCTTTTGCTAATTGTGGATTCGTAGATGGCAATGTCACAGATTGCTTTTGTCAGTTTTGATGTTTTCATGTCTGGAGGATAGTATCAACTTCTGTGACAAATTAAAATAAGTATCCTCTCAGAATTTGTCAGAGATAATGGTCACATATGCTTTTCAATTGGTCCCTTTGTTTGACTGCTCCAAAAGTCTTTAGTCTGTGTACCATAACAAAGCATCCCACTTTGGGGACCAAATTCATATCAGCTGCCATCAGTTCTAGTTTTCAGTTACTAAAAACCTGCTACCATATATATGTATGCGTAGACGGTGTGTATATATACAGATAAAAAAGCAACTATTTCATCTCTCTTGCTGCAGTGTCCTGTCTTTTCCAATTTAGCGAAGCTCCCCTGTACCACCTGCAATCTTTGCTGACTGCAGGAGAGTGAGACACCTCATTTCAGGGGTATTTGGAAGGGGGTTTTTGTGCACAACCCTGTTAGCTTTGTTCCTCCACTCTTTGAAATTTTTAGCCTCTCAGTGTCTGCAGTTTTGAAGCACCAGCAGGCTCAGCCATGTATGATGACACACAGACTGCATATTAATCAGCGTTTCATTCAGACTGAAGTGATCTACGGCTGCTTTGTCATGGGCATCTGCCACACTGTGCTGGAGGCAGTTTGCTCCAGTCCTTTCAAGCCCGTTGATAAAATGACAGGCAGCTCTTAAAAGCTACATCTATATAAGAAAATAAACCAATGCTGGTGAACACTCCCAGATACTGGAGCTTGACTGTCTACAACGCTAAATTCCATGTTTAATTCACTAGGATGGCACAGTTCCTCTGAAAGCCCGCCCCTGGTAGTCCTGCTGCCCCTGGCTCCAACCTCTGCTCTTCCTCTCTCTGCCCCTTCATCAGACATGGCTGCTCTTCATCAGTACACCTAGCTGTTGGCCCAGCATGGCTCCTGACATCTTCACTGCAACTACCCTGGCTTTTGTTAACCAGACAGTTGAAAAATTAACACCCATCCTGCTGAAAGCAGCTTGCTGATTTCAGAAGGAGCAGGACATTGCCCTAACTGTTTGAGTATTCATTTCATGTAATATTTTTATTTTTTAACAAAGGTGTTTACTTTTCAAATGAAGATCATTGGTTGAGCCATGGCAACTATAGTGTCTGTGTAGCCAGCAAACACTTAATATGTGGGTGGGTGGTTTGGATGGCCTTGAATACGTAATTAAATTTGTTTTTCCTTTCAGCTCCCTGTGGTGTGTTATTTTTTTATATTTAAAAGTTATCCCATCTTGAAGACAACTGTTTTTTATTATTAAAAGGACAGATTAAATGCATTTAACAAAAGCAACTCTCATTCCTTTTATGTCTCAATCTTTTTTCCAATTAAAGAAAAAATCCTTTACTGCCTGTGATCAACTTCCTGTAGCCAAAATGTTTCTCTAAACATTTTCTAAAAGTCTAGATGCTTTGTATACTTAATTGAATAAGCTCCACATTTCGTGATCCTTAAAATATTCAGCATCAACTTGTATGTTTTACACTGCATCAGCAAAATTGAGAATTTGGAGTGTTTCCCCAGCTGTAGAAAGAAGAAGCTCCTGGATGCTACTTCTGGTGCAGGTGAAAGAGAACAATAAATAAGGGACCATCCTTGGGATAAGTCGAACTTCTGCAGACCCTGTGGAATGCACCAGTGTTTTTGAACCACGGATTGTCAGCACAAATGGAGCCATGCAAGTCTTGGCAGTGGCAGCCCAGTGGACTCTGGGAATTCAAAGTCTGTCAAATTGGGTAGATGGCTCAAAAGAGACAGGTGGAAATTCTGCAAGAAGTGTGATATGGACACCTCGGGGCCATAATCAAACCCACAAATGCAGAGTTGGAGTAATTGGCAATGAAAGGAGTACAGCAATGTGAGTTTGGAGATCACGATAGAGTAAAACTAAATAAGAATAGAAGATGCCATTTGCTTGTGAAACAACACCTTTCTTGTTCTAATTAATTCTCTCTGTTTGTTACATAGGCTTCATTGGAATCCGAGAATCACAGAATGGTTTGGGTTGGAAAGGACCTTCAAACATCATCTAGCCATGGACAGGGAAATCTTGCACTACTTCAGGTTGCTCAAAGCTGTGTCCGTGTTGCGTTTGAACACTACCAATGATAGGGCATCTATAACTTCTCTGGGCAACCTGTTCCAGTGTCTCACCACCCTCATCGTAACAAATTTACTCCTTATGTCCAATCTAAATCTACCCTCTTTCAGTTTAAAGCCATTGTCCCTTGTCCTGCCACTATAGGCCCTGGTAAAAGGTTTTTCTCTGCCTTTCTTATAAGCTGCCTTTATATATTGAAAGGTTGCAAAAAGGTCTCCCTGGAGCCTTCTTTGTTCCAGGCTAAACAACCCCAACTCTCTAAGCCTTTTGTCACAGGAGAGGTGTTCTGGGAGTGTTAGGAGTGTTACGGCAAAGTTTAGATAGTATACCTAAGATGGTGAAGCTCAGGCTTGGTGCCTGGGCGATAAGGGATATAGAGCACACATACGGAAAGTCTGAAGAAAACAAGTTTGTTTAATACCTAAAAAAGGAAGGTTGAGGAGAAGATGGTATGCTTCTTATATGTTATTGTTGCTATAGGGAGGACAGGGAGTCATTGTATTCTGTGTTCAGTAGAGGAGGGAATAATTCTGTTTGTATTCCAAAGTTTTATACTGTAAGAGAAGAAAACTTTAAATATATAAGGCCTCTGAAACACTGGCTGGCAAGTTACATGTGAAAGTATTTCTCTAAATGTTCTCAAGAACAGGTAGATGATCCTCTGCTGAGGAGGGTTTAGTCTGCTTGATCCTGCCTTGGTGCAGGTTATTGGACTAGATTTTTTGGTGCATGTTTCTTTTTAGCCACACAGTTCTGTAACGTACACGCTCCATGGACAATCTGGGAGAAATTACAGTTGAATCCAAACAATCAGGCTGGGATTGATATTCATGTCTAGATGAAACAACCTAAATATGAAGGCGGAAACTCAACTAAGTAGCTACTATTAAAAAAGGACTGTAAATAAATTGCCTAGCATTTGAGACAGTCCAATTACTGTGGGAAACCATGGAAGAATAGTTATTTTTAACTCTTCTGTTGGCTTTGCCATGGCAGTTGATCTGGTGATTTATTGAAAGACGTTTGTAATGATTTCACTAGTATACATATGACATGATGAAAAATGCCATGTTTAATGAGTTTTATGTGATTCATTACAAACTGCAGTCAGTAAAAGCTTGGTGACATTTTTTAATTCTGTAGAACAAGAAAAATTGTAATTTTAAAAGCAGGAAGCTAAATTCTGAGAAGTGTTCCCTCCTTAATTTCCCATTAAATCAAGGGAGACATAATCATTTTTAAAAGTTCTATAATTAAATGTTAGTCTATTGTAGTCAAAGGAATTGCAAGTCAGTTTGGATAAAACAAAACCAGGCGACTATCTGGAATATGTTGTTCACAGTATCTTGGTCTTTGCCAAGCATGTTTTGCCTTTACATGGCTTTTGTGTTTGGTTAAAATTAGTTCTCACATAAACAAATAATATTATTACAGAAAGGAATAAAATCAACAACTGTAATGTTCTCTTTCTGGAATGTCGTATTATGCTGTAAGAGGTATTATTTTTAAATTTTAAGAGCCAATTACAGTTGTTCAAAAAACTCCATTAATTTTTCCTTCACACTCAGAGTCTTTGCTAGTTTAGGTCCAAGCCCACACAACTCACTCACTCTGCTAATTGCCCAGCCATTTGCTCATCTCCATTAAAATGGCTCAATACTCAGATAAAAATAGATACAAGTGGGCAACCCTTTCAAGGTTTGGAGTTTTTTTTTTCTTTGCATGCTTAACAGTGGGCTTTTGAGCTTTTCCAAGTAAGAAGAAAAGAAGCTTGAATCTCCAGTGAGTAGCTTACTATAGCTTTAATTCAAATCTGAATCTCCCATTAAGGTCATCTCTGTAGTGGTTTAAAGTTTTTCCTATTCGTTAACCTCTGCATTGAACTGAATATTCCTCAGATTCCCTAATTAGTTACAGTTGGAGCTTTAGTGACTTTCAAGACTTTCTTCTTTGAGCTAGAAAGAAAAAGGTTCAAACAATGGTCAGGAAACCCTAAAACCTCTTATCTCTCAGCAGTTCGATTAGACAAGATGAGTACTGTCTTGATGGATTGAAAGTGCTCTGTACCAGATAAGAACAGGAATGATAAGAACATTAGAGGTCTCCTTTTTCACAGAAGAAAAGACTGCTTTCTTCTTAAGCACTATCTTTTCTTCATTTGCACATTGCAGAATAAACAGAATGTGTTTCCAATTAATATTTCTGCTTACGTGCTCATTGTGCCTCAAATTTTTAACAGATACAACAGAAGGATGTAAGATTAAATGATTATCGAAGCAGCTGAAGCTTACTAAATCCTCGTTATATGTTGTGCAGCCCTAGAGACTCTGGAAAAGAAGGTAGAAAAGATGGTGCTATGAAAATAAGCAAAATAAAATATTTGTTCCATGTATTAACTTTCAGATAGCTTTAAAAAATAAATACAGGTGTGAAAAAGACATTCGCTGCCCTGGAAAAACTGTTGTGTAAATGTTCTGCTTATTTTGCTCCATTCAGTGGGTTGGTTATTGCTTTTCTTCCAGTTGCTTTGCATTAATCACTTTGGTTCTAAAAGGCCTTAGAAGGAAATTGTTTACAGATATTTTCCTTTCCTCTGACAGAAATATGAAGCCATTTTCAATCAGCTCCCTCCTGTCCTGCATTTGTCGCCCAGCCATTTCCCCGTTTAAGTTAATCAGGACATAGCTATTGACTTAAACTGGAGCAGATGAAGTTCTTTACCCAGCAGTGGTTAAAAAGCCAGAGTGCTGAATGTTTTCTATAAGCCAAAGGGTATTTTAACAGCTTAGCTTTTTTTGTAGCTGATTAAATTTGTCTTCCAGTGCCAATATAGACTAATATAGAGACCTTATAGGACTCCTTTTAAGGCGCCTTGGGGCTGCATTTGTTCTCAGGCGCACTTTGGCCACTTTGCATTAAACAGCTCCACTCAGAATTTTCCTAAGATCTCATAGTCATAGCCCAATGTATACCATTTAAAAGACAAAAATGTCCTGATCCAGTATATAATGCTTTTAGCCGTATGGGGTACTTTTTTCTTCTGGTCATTGTTTAAAAGCTATTCTTTGGAGATTTCTGTAGCAGTTTTTATGGAATCTATTTGTCATTACATGATGTTAGTTCAGATGTTTTCTTTGAGCCTACATACTTCTTGCCTTTACATTTATAATTGCACAAATTTATGATGCTGCAAAGTTCAGAAACTCGGGCAATCTAGTACAGATGATATTTGGGCCAAAGTAGCAGATTGTAGTCGTCATTTCTAGTAGCTTTTCCTATAACTTTAAACAAACCAGCCTGAGCAGCTGAGATGGTCTGGGTTCCATGATATCAAACTATTTGCACATGAACAAAGTCAACTTGAAAGCTCAGAAAGATAGGCCTATTTAGAGGAAATGGACTAAACTGTAAGTTTGCTTCTAAAATCACATCTTAATTACATTTCACCCAGCAGCCTCTGCTGGCCTTTGATGAGTCCTGCGGAGGAGCTGGTTCACATGCATGTCTTTGTTTGCAGAAGAGCTAGTGGGAAATCATCAGATCATTTCAGGGGAAATCTGGCTTTGCTGAACTCAATGGTAAGACTCATGCATGCTTCAGCAGGGTGAAGTCTTCAGTCTGGGATCCTGCCCACAAGCAATTAAAACAAAAAAACAGGAAAAATGGTTTGGCTAATGAGAGATGGGGAGGAAGGAGCTGGAGAAGATTTCTCGGAGGTGGTTGGAAACAAATGTGAGTGATGAGGATGAGGAGTCAGAAGGGCTCAAGAGAAGGAGGAAGTAGGGTATGGAGCAGAGGCAACAGGAGAGCAGTAAGAGGAGGCAGAGGTGTGAATAATAGAGTGGAGCTGAAATAAGGGGCACTGCTTTTCGGACCAAAGAAAAGAGTATGTCCCCTGTTTCTTAAAGGGAGAGAATGACTGTGGTGTGATAGGCGAGTTGAAAGGGTTAAAAGCCTTCAGAAAGAAAACAGGCATCAAAGACCTTACACTGTATTTATGTCCAAATCATCCCTGCCAGAACAGTTCATCCCACCTCTGGCTTGTTCCCAGAGAACCTTTTCCTTCATAACCCTCACAGCTGGACTGGGACTGGGACATGAGGCAAGAGAACAGAAAAGGAGAATCCGTAGGACAGTGCCTGGGGCCTCTTTCCTGAGGGCCCCACAGCCTATGGCACATGGTCCACTGCGTCCTGTGACTAAAATATTGGCTTCTCATACAAAAAGGCAAGAGAAGAGTGGAATTGGGGGCCCACATGTTTAGGATACAACTGTTGTAACACAAAGAGCACCTGCATGGTGGATGTGAAATAGATGCATCTCTGATCATATGAAAGAAGAGGTGTTTCTCTGCAAACTGCTGTGAGGCTTCCTGCAACAGCAACAGGTGCAACAGCACTGCACTGGTCTTTGAAACCAGACATTTAGGCTATAACTGTCACAGTGAGTGACATGGGCTTGGGACTGTCATTGGGCATTGAGGCCATCTGGTGTGCAATGGCTTGCAATGCATACTTTTCTATCTTCCAAAACCTATCTATGAGCTTACAAAAAAGAGCCAAAGAGGTTCTCCTGTCTCCCAGACTAGGTCAGCAGTGCTCCCGGGACTGTGCTAGCTCCTCTGATTATTTCTCACCTTGGAAACAGCTAGCTAGCCAGGTCAAAACCTTGCCAGGATCTAGTCTACTGGCTGAACAGCACAGATGGTTGAATCACTAAGCCTGGGAACACTGCTTGGTGCTATTTAACTCACCGTTATAGAAACATTAATGCTATTTTCCTATGAGGTATTCTTATTGATTTACTTTGGCACATGAGAAGAATCTTTCACAGGTTATTTTAAGTACTTGTAGCTTCACTAATAATAGGAGCCTGGGCAATTAGTTCAGAAACAACGTATTTTCGTATTTCAGGACGTAATGATCCCAAACCAGAGTGTGAGAAAGAAGTGCATTTCCAAAAGGCATAGAGGGAACCTGATGAGTTGTTCAGACCCTGGACCGCTTCATAGAACCCAAGGCTGGAGACCTCACCACAGTCATACTCTTTATTGGAGTCACCAGGACAGATGTACTGTTGGTTCTGTGTGTGGTGTTAGCTTTGACCTGCACAGTAACCAGGATGCAGCAATCAGCTCTGAAGGTGACTTCAGGAACATAAAGATTCCCCATAACTTCTATTGGGTGCCAGAGAAATCCTTGGTTTAGCATGGCACTGCATTCACAGCTGGAGAGCTGGCAATTACCTTCCTTCCCTGGCTGCTATCCAACACTGTCAGGTGGGGGACTAAGAAATACCACTTCATACACACTCTTGTTACTGTCTTTCCATCAACAAAGGTAAAAACATCCTTGATTTTTTCTAACAAAAATGTAAACAAGGAGACTAGCTGGCCCAGGGGATCTGTAATAGGATATAGGGCCTTTCACCTCTGTCTTATGAAGAAAACACCATCCCCCACTGATGCAATTTTGGTGGCTTTTGAGAAGAGAACTGGTGGTCTGAATCCAGTGTCATGTGTTTAACCAGGAAGCCACTAGATTTGGGACTAATTAGCCTCTTTGTTGGCAGCTCCTGCAGAGGGACCAGCCGTGAATTCATACCTCTTGCAAAGAGATAAGACATGCTGACTGTATGTGGGAAACTGGTCTAGCTGATGTTGGTCCTGCATTTGTCCACTGACTAGTAGTCAGTCTTTGGACATCTGTAGGAAAGCTAATCACAAGCATGGATTCCAATGTAATGGACTTTAAAATCTGATGTTGCATCACCTGGCTGTGAACAGTATTTTGCTGGCTCTGACTGCTGCACTTGGAGACCTGCTGACTGCAGATCCCTGTGCCCAGGTTGGGGAATCAAACCTGCTTTACTCTTACATGTGTGAGAGAGGAAGGATGTGTGTCTGTCCTCTGCAAACAGCAAGGCAAGCCCCTTCCATATTGCACAGGAGGACTACCTCCAGCCACAACATATCTGTTCTTAGGGCTCAGAAGCTTAACATATTCATCATCTGAGGAGAGAGAATTCCCAAAGTCAGCAGTATTGATAGGTTACATGGGAGCCCTTTGCTTCCAGCTGTTAAGTACATTAATAATAGCTGTAAATGCTTCTCTTTGTGTTATTCTGTTAAAACTGAGTAGTCAGCCTCAAACTCCTGTTGATGTCTGTGAATACCCTCTGAGTTTTGCCTTGGCCTCAGACCACTCCTGCTTGGGTGCAGCTGCACTGAATATGGTTGGGTTCTGGGATGATGTACAAGTAAATATCTAAATTTACACTGGATGTGTGACTGGCCAGTTAAACTTGTGCTTGTCCACATGGGGCTCTGCAGTGCCCGTTGACATATGCAAATGCAGTGAAGTATGGCCGAGTGTATTTCTGTGGGCACTTTTCACTAATAACAAGGGCCTCCTCACCTCCAAAGAAATAAAACAAAAAAGAACTGTAGGAGAAAATACTCAAAGACAAATTTTACATTAGATGTCATGGTGGGTCAGGTCAGCAGCTCCTTTACTGCTCAGTTCTGCTCTTCTGTCAGAGACTGCTGCCTTGAGGACAGGGTCAAAGAGCAGAACATGCAAAAGGTCCTCAGCTACTTCAGCAGGGGATGTGATGGCTTAGCTCCAACCACCTCCTGCAGAAGCTCAAACTGAGCTCTCAGGGTTGAATGAGCTGTGGGCCAGAGTGGAGTAATATCTTGAGCTACATCATCTGTTCACTAAATGAATGTATCTAGACCCTGAATTTATTTGGAACTCAAAGAAAAACATTGTGCTAAGAAGGAAGCAAAACCAGACTGACTGTTCTGAGAAAGTCTGGGATTGCAGCTCCTCTGTGGGTCCAGTTCCAATATATCCTCCCATTATTCCCCTCCCTCCTTCCCTGGCCAGAGCAGGAATTTGCCCTCATTCATCCAGATGTCAGGTCTTTTCTTCTGTTGCATTCAAGAAAACAGCTAAGACGATGTAGCACTGGGCACAGTAACCTGCAGAGGTAAGCAAGACCTTTCATCAAACCCAGAAAGAGGTTGGTAATGAAAAGTGGCTGACATAGGAGTATTCTGACTGGTTCATCAGTTTTTTCTCAGCTGTTTTCTGCTTTTAGAGGTGGGAGTGAGCACTGGGTGGATGCATTACCTGATTACTGATCAACCAAATGCACTGATAAAATAAAAGTCAGCTAACCATCCACTCATCAACCGAATTCCTCTGGAACTTTGAAACAGTGCAGCCTAGGCTCTCCCAAGGCATCAACCTCCTCTCTGCAGACTCTGTAAATTCCTGTTTTCCTGGTCTGATGGAAGTAGACAGCCCAAAACACTGTGAGAGCAGCACCCATTGGGTTGCCTGATAGGGAACAGGGGATGTCAAAACCTCCTGAAAATCCCAGTTTTCTAGAGGTTTCTATCTCATTTTTTTAGGTAAGTCATTCAAGTCAATTAGATTCCTAACCATCTGCTTCTCTTAATAAGCCTGACATTCAGGCTCTCCCATATTTATTTAGTCTGAGCTCTTTCTTACTACTACTCTGGCCACGCTATAGACCTCAGGAACTTGATTTAAGTAAGTAAAATAAACATTTGTGAATATTTTAACAGCAGTAAAAACCCCTGGGTTCTTGATCATTTTTGGGAAAGCAACAAAGCTGGAAGACTAAGGATCAGGTCTGAGAAAGTTCTTAACAAGCAAAGTCCAAGAATGCACTTTTGGGTGGTGACTCACACATAGCAATACTTAAAACTCACTGAGGAATCCTAGAATCATTAAGGTTGGAAAAGACTTCGAGGATCATCAAGTCCAACTGTCAATTCAACACATCCATGCCTCCTAAACCATGCCCTCAAGTGCCACGTCTACATGTTTTTTTAACACCTGCAGGGACAGTGACACCACCACCTCTCTGGGCAGCCTGTTCCAGTGCCTGACCACTCTTTCAGTAAAGACATTTTTCCTAATATCCAATATAAACCTCCCCTGATTCAACAGGAGGCCATTTCCTTTCATCCTATCACTGGTAACTTGTGAGAAGAGATACACACCCACCTCACTACAACCTCCTTTCAGGTAGTTGTAGAGAGTGATAAGGTCTCCCCTCACCTTCCTCTTCTCCAGGCTAAACAACCCCAGCTCCCTCAGCCGCTCCTCATAAGCCTAGTTCTCCAGACCCTTGCCCAGCTTCGTTGCCCTTCTCTGGACACATTTCAGCACCTCAATGTCCTTCTTGTAGTGAGGGGCCCAAAACTGAACACAGTATGCGGCCTCACCAGTGCTGATCAGTGCCCCAGTACAGGGGCAAGATCACCTCCCTGCTCCTGCTGGCCACACTATTGCTGATACAAGCCAGGATGCCATTGGCCTTCTTGGCCACCTGGGAACACTGCTGGCTCATGTACAGGACCGCCCTGTTTAGCTTGAATGTGGAACATTTCATATCAAACACTCCAGGAAAGAACCTCCTCTCTTTGTGGGCCCTGAGGACCTGTATTCTTGTTTTCATCAGGGCACAGATCACACTGAAAAGTGCAGGAGACCTTACCTAGTTGGATGGTTTAGGTACTTTCTTGTAGACAAAGCCATGAATTTGAGTCCCTTCAACCTAAACAACTTAATGGGTCAGTGCCTCTGCCACTACTGTTCCTATTCTCCACCAATGCTTAATGAGCAGAGCAAAGATGGAAAAATAGTATCTGCTCAGATCTCAGCCATTTCAATTAAAGTTATTTAATTTATGTTAAATTGTTTCATTTATTTGAACATACCTTTCTGTCAAAGGAGTGGGTTGTTAGTTCCACAAGTGGGGTAGAGTAGGGGACTCATTCTTAAACTACAATAGCTGGATTAGTTAATCTATTATTATCTGTCCTTATCTCTCCCCAGTTCTCTTCAAGTTTAGACTCTGAGGGCCTGGTGCCTAAGTATGATATTGTAGTGCCTACTTTGCTACTGCCTACAGCAAGATCAGATAATCACCAATGTACTCCGTATTTCATCATCAAAATTTTCCACTAGCACATAAACAAGATAAGCATCATCTCTACATTACTTGAAAAGCTAGGAGAGAACATAAACAAAATTTCATTCTCCTTCCCAACAGACTCCATAAATTTGGCTGACCCTACCTTTGTTTAGCTCTGGTTATAGTTTCCACCATGTCTCCCTACCAGCCTTTTCAGTGGATGTCATTATTAACTCAAAGTCAAGACTCAAATCCACTCACTGCAAACAAGGAACAATGTGTGACAGATCAGTGATGAATGCTTGAGTTTGGGGCTCATAGCCATGAGGCTAGAATATGCTGTAAAAACCAGAGAGACTGAACACACAAGTCTATGCCCTGCAGGATAGATTTTCCCTAGTACAGATTAGTGCAAGTGTCACAATAGTCATGATCTCCCATTGCTCTTTGGGAGATGAAGGTTCACTTTATTAAGGCATTCGTAAGTTTTGGATGTGTTAATTGATTGCCCAAGCACTGCAGTATTTTGAGCTCTGTATGTATCTGCCACCCATCTGTTTTGCCTCCTGTTTGTTAACACAGCTGGAAAGATTGATATGCAGGAACCCACCTGATCCCAGAAGTCTTTAAAATCTAATTGCTACTCCTGGACTTCCAGTTAAATCAGTCTAAACCAATTAGGGAATGCACAGTTAAAGCAACAGAAGCCGTAAAGCATCCTTTGGGAAGGCAATGCTAACTGGTGTGTTTCTGTGACACACAAGGATTTATTTGGATATACAGAGATGATAAGATAAAATTGTAATGGGCCTGGCGGGTACCCAGAAGTCATGATCTCTAAAGTATCACTGGATTTAGCTGATCTATATCATGAGGCATTAATGATAACTGTTGTTTTTTTAAACAATACCTTTTGTTCTCAGTTAATGTACTTCTTGTTGGCGTTGGGCAGCAATCTAAATAGTCACAGCCACCTGATGATAAGTGTTGGCAAGGTGATAATCAGTTTGTTTGCTTTTTAATCCCTATAGTAACAGATAGGTTGAAAAAATCTTAAGGTGTGTTATAAATTACAGTTAGAGTAATAATGTTAGTTCAATTGTTTGTGATGAGAGACAAGGGAGAAACAGTCTTTACCAGACTAACTGGTACACCTGCAAAAATCAGAAGTTTTCGGTTCACACCTTTGTTTCTTTTGTCCCTTTTCCACTGGAAGCATGAAACCTTTCCTTTGTTCCCTCTAAAACCCCAAATGGGGGCACAAAATGCTCAGGCAAAAAGACTGAAGTCCTTGCAGGACCTTACATGCATCCCAGAGTGGATGTTTTCTCTGCCCTACTGGCGAGAGTTTTGGTGGGAGGGGGCTGGCAACAGGGAACCTGTGAGCAGCAGAGGAATCTCAGCCATGGACAACCTGTACTAACTGCTGGGATCAGAAGGAACTTTTTTTTCTGTCTCTGTGATGAACATTTTGGGCCTCCTGGACATCAGACAGTCCCTCCCAGGTTGCCAAATCTATTGATGGCATAAGTTTGGTTTTCCTGTGGGGGAGCCTGTTACTCTCACTATTTCACATGAACATTTAATAGAAATTAAACCTAAGGTGGCACTGTGGTTGGTTGGTTCTTCTGAATGGAAGATTTCCTGTTGATGACAGTTAACAGGTACTCTGTTGGTGCTCTTCTTCTCATGGCTCCAGTCCTTGAGAATTACTTTGACCCTCACATGAAGGCTTCAGCAGTTTTTTCCTCTACTCTGTCATGGCCAATTCTCATGCCAGAATCTCATGCATGTCTCTCTGACCCTAGTTTAGAAGACATCAGCTTCTAGGTTTACTTTCTGTGTTAATTAGCAAAAGCAATTTTTCCTTATTTCTTTATTGCAAGTGTGCTGGATGATTGAGAGATAGAGTGCTAGCAGGCTGTGCGTGGTAGCTGCTGCCATGTATGCTGGTCATTTGGAAAGTGAAGCAGGGTTTCATGGCCCATGGCTGGTTGGATACATGATATTAGGGAAGCTGGAGAATGAGAGACAGCAAATGACTTATTAAGTGCCACTACCCATCTAACCCTTACAAGTTTATAGCTACAAATCTGTGTTTGAGCATGACTGAATTTCCTGTGACTGCAGTTCAGATATCTGTACCTCACTGGTCACCCTTAACCCCAGCATAGCCAAGGGAGATCCAGTCAGTATAATCAGGAGATGTAGGTCATTACTTGTTACATCCTAAAGAAGCTGCCTTGCTGTGACTAAAATGATTGTAGGATAATTCTGACGCCCTAAGTCATCTCCTTCAGAAGTTCAAGCTTCCCACTGTACGTCATCTTTCCCCATACAGGAGTCATTTCAGGTCTTTCATCATCTATCTTGCCCCCTCTGTATCTTTTCTATTACACCCTCTTCTTTTTCTGAGGTGAGAGAACCTTCTCTGAGATAAGTGCAATTTTCATGATATGGACTAGTAATGGATTTACGAGGTAACATAATGATGTTCTTTCATTTGATTTCAATTCCTTCTGGTAATTTCTAACTTTTAATCTGACTTTTGCCTTCTACTGAGGTCTACCAAAGTATTTCTGCAGAATTGCCATTCATAACCCAGAATCCCACTGCTCAGCTCATTTTACATGCAAAGTTAGGATGGTTTTATCCCATGTTGGTTACTTGCTCGTTTGGTTGCATTGACTTTATTTTGATATTTTATCTCTCATTCACCGAGGGTTCAGTGCAGTTGGCCACAAGGAGACAACCTGTGCCAGTGTCAGTACTGGAGGCTTTCCCAGCCTCTAGCCTCTGCTCCAGAAAGGCTGCTGGAGCTCCTGGGTCATATCTGTCAGCTCTGTGTGAGCATCTCAGATCCTCAGGTCTGTCAGGTAACACTATGACAGTCTGTTCAGGCAACCAAATTATAATTTCTGTCCCTTAAGGTTCTCCCAAAGTTCTCCACAGTCAGCCTACTTTGAAAAATACTTGATTATCATCAAACTTTCTCACTGCCCTGCTCAACCAAGTCACTTATGTATATGTCCAAATTGCAAGTTCTTGTTTTAGGCATCAGTCTGGAGAGGCCTGGCTATTCTGTTTGTTTGATCATTTTTAAAGGTACCAGAACATTTTTTTCCACATTTCCAGTCCTTTAAAACAGAGTAACCTCTATGCATTTTAATCAGTGAATAAGGTTTATTCTTACAGATTCAATCCAGATTACTCCTTAATAGTGGGTCTCAGTGCCTTTTATTATATCTTACATCAGAAGACATTCATATTTCTGACTAAATCCCCTCTTCATTTCTTTAGGTCAACACATCAGTGTAGGGAAGGTGTAAAACTTAATTCCTATTCTGTATCGAGAGAAGTATTTGGCAATTCAGCAACATGAGCTGGAGTTCCCTCACACTAAATTGTCCAATACACAAAGATTTCTGGCCTCTGAAGGACATGGTGGTGTCACTCACAGTTTAAGATGTCACTATGTAAGACCTACATGTTTTCACAGTGTTGACAGAGAACTAGTTGTACAATGAGGCTTGCAGCATCAAAGACTCATTCAATAAAAGGAAGAGCATAATTTTAGAGTTTCTGGAAACAACTATAGAGTTTGTAAGTGTAAGCTTGTGTTTACCAAAGCACTGGAATCCTTTAGAGAAAGGAAATTCAGGTGACTCAGGAAGAAAGTAATTCACTAGGCTGCCTTCCATTACTTTTATAAATTCTCAGTTCAAATTCAACCCTGGAGCAGGAGGCTGGATTAAATGACTTCCTGAGATGCCTTTACTTCTATTTCCTGTTATGACTTTTCAAAGAAATGCAGGTAGAGTGAAAGTAACACTCGCCCAATTGCAGTTCTTCCAGACAGTCCCTGAAGTGTCTTTTTCCATTAATCTATTTAGTGTCTGGGTGAAGAACTAGTGGAGTTGGTACAGGTGATGATTTAATAAAAAAATCACTATTGAATCCAAAATAATAATTACAGAAATAGCCTGAATTGCAAAATCAATTAATTTTATTAGCACAACAATAAAAAATGGCACAGGCAGTCTATATAACATGCCTCTCTAATTTCTTTGCTAAAAAATAATATGCAGCAACTTGCACTATTTATGTGAAATGTGAATACCATGTTGAGTGATGTACTTTGTACAGACATAATAGCAGTGTACCTACTAATGAAATTAACTAAATAAATTATCTTTTCTCAAAAAATATTTGAGGTGACAGGAAGCAATGAACCTGAACTGCAGACTTGACAGCAGCAGTGATTTTCTATCAGTGAGGATAATTAAGAACTGGAATAGACTGCTTAGAAAAAAAGGAGAAGGGATCACTGTCAGAGAGGAGGAATATATGTGAGGAAGTACATATATATTTGAAATTACATTGGCACAGAAGGGTGGTCTGGATGACTTCTTCAAGCCCATTTAGCAGTATTTCCTGTGATGACAGCTCAGCCTCCCACTCTTCCCTCCTTACCTCCATCTGTGAGGCTTCATCATCTGGAAAGCCTCACTGCAAAAGCCGCAGGAAAATCCGGTGTTACTGAAGTTTTCTATTGGACAATAGACCATAAGCACAGAAAACACTGTCTCAGATAGCCAAGCAACCTCCAGCGAGCCTCCAGTGGTTCTTCATGTGAGTGAACATCATCAGCCAAGGTCAGATGCAGTGGGTGCAAAAAGTTTCATGTGCCCTCTACACGCTTAACATTTCTTGCGATTTATTTTCAAATAGTCGTCACTGTTTCTACTGACTCTGGCAGGCATAGGCATGGACCCAGCCCTTGATGGTGATGTTGGCTGTCTGCAGTGGAATCTGTTCCTTTGTGCAAGAAGTCATCTGTTCTGGGAAGAACTTATTATGACCCCTTAGAGACTAGAGAAGATAAACTCAGGGCACAAAATGGGCTGTTCAGGTTGGCATAGGACATTATGTCTGGGCTCTGTTTCTGACTCTGTAACTTGTTTACTGAATTACTTTGAGCTGATCTCTAAGCTCTCTGTACCTTGATTTTACCACCTCTAAGTTGAGGCTGGAAGATGTGGTAATCTGTCTTACCGTTTTGCAGTCTGGGAAGAGAAATAACCATGTAAGAGCTAACTTCTGCAATGCAGCAATGCTTTGAGCTCCCATACTATTACCTCAGCATAGTGTACTGGCAGTCTGTGGAGCATATCTGGCCCATGGACCAACACTACCTCCCAGCAAACTCAGAGCGCATTCCCCTGATTGCCTGGTTTTCAGCAGGGACAGTGAAATGTGCTCCAGCAAGACTGCTATGGTAGCAGAAAGGAAAAGGTATTTCCTAACTTCAAAAAGTTGGATCATTTTGAAGGTCAAGAGGAAGAGGAAGATGAACCACTAATGACAGCAGAAGTAGTTACATTACCTGTATGGTATTCCAGGCTGGAAGAGAAGCAAACTAAGAGATACACATTCTCAGGAGAGGAACAGACTATAATATGGAAAAATGAAGGTGTAGACTCAAATTGTACCTTCAGTGTATGAGAGCAGACCAATTCAGACAGCAGGTCAGGAATGAGAAAAAACTAATTTTACAGGATGATAGCTAGCGACATAAAAATACCCTTTCATGTTAAACAGTTAAAGCCAAGTTAAATATATACTATATTAAAATGCTGTCTCAAAATTCAGCTATATCATAGCAAAACAGGAGCAAAACTTTCGTTCTCAGAATCAAACCTGCTTTATTTACTTTACTGAAAGTGTCTATTTGGAAAACCCCTTAAAAAGTGATATATAAAAATGTAAACTGCATTTGGCCACCATGCCGAGAGGAGACCCAAGCATCCCAGGTGGCTTCACACAGCAGAATTTTCCCCCTGTCAATAGAAAGCAAAATCTTCATGCATGAGGTTCGAGGAAAGTAAATAAAATTTATATTTAATTTTTTTTATGTAACAGGGTTGTGTTTAAAACAGGCAGTACAGCTCTGAGGGAGAAAAAGACAACTGAACTCAGCTGAGCTCTTTAGTGTCAGAAACCAGAGACCACTTGAGGAAGAGCTGCTGCTGTCTGAATGTATATGGAATCTATATCCGCTTTGGGGCTCCATCTGGGTATTGGGAGAATCCCCAGCCAAAGTCTGGCTGTGTTTTAAGCCTTGACCATCCATTTCTGTATTCTCTGCTTGTGTGACTCCCTGAAATTCTCTTTCCTTAGTAGCAGTACTAATTCTTCTGAAGATTGGTCTGAGTGATACTGCCTAGCCAAGCTCTGCAGGAAAGCTGTGAAAGGTATAAAGTGCAGTAAGGCAGAGAACAGGAATGTTTATTCATGACATCCAGCCTTTTCATTCTGCGGAACCTGATCTCATAAGAGAGCTAGGAACTCCTCTGCAGGTGGGAACTTTGGCCTGGAGGACACCCACACCAATAACTCAAAGTCTTCCTACCTCTCCCCAGTGGCAAATATAGAGTGGGGACAGTGAAGGTGCAGAAGGAGCTTGTTTTTCCGTGCAACCCTATACCAGAAGCATGGCCATGAGGCAGATAAGACTATTTTAATTCATGCTGTGAGGTGACTCTGGCCCCACCACCTTAAGATCACAAGAGTTCAAAGGTGAGGGATACAGCTTGTCCAGACCCAAGGATTTAACCATAATATGCCAGTTGATGAAGGGATGAGAAATTCTCTGAGGAATGCATAATCCAAGAGGTTCCTGCAGAGCACAGAGAATAATTTTTTGGTGAAGGTGGTAGAGGAGCCAATGAGGTGAGATGTGCTGCTGGACCTCATACTAACAATCAAAGAAGGGCTGGTTGAGGATGGCTGGGGGTAGCCTTGGCTGCAGTGACCATGAGACGGTGGAGTTCAGGATCCTGCATGGTAGAAGCAGGGCAACAGGTAGGATTACAATCCTGGATTTCAAAAGAGCAAATTTTGGCCTCTTCAAAAACGTGCTTGGAGGAATCCCATGGGATAGGTCTCTAGAAGGTAGGGGGTTCCAAGAGAGCTGGAGAGTATTCAAGTACCACTTCCTCCAAACTCAAGATCGGTGCATCCCTGTGGAGAAGAAGTCAAGAAAAGGAGCCAGGAGACCTGCATGGATCACAGAATCCATGAGGAAAGGCTGAGAGACTTGGGTTTGTTTAGCCTAGACAAGAGAAGACTGAGTGGGGATCTTATCAATACTTAAAAATATTTAAAGGGTGGGTGTCAAGAGGATGGGGCCAGACTATTTTCAGTGGTGCCCAATGACAGGACAAGGGGCAATGGGCAGGAACTGGAACACAGGAAGTTCCACTTAAGTATGAGAAAAAACTTCTTCCCTGTGAGGGTGACAGAGCAGTGGCACAGGCTGCCCAGGGAGGCTGTGGAGTCCCTTCTCTGGTGACATTCAAACCCGCCTGGATGTGTTCCTGTGCCCCTGCTCTGGGTGTCCCTGCTCAAGCAGTGGGGTTGGACAAGATGATCTCCAGAGGTCCCTTCCAACCCCTGCCATTCTGTGATTCTGTGATTCTGTGTGAAATGAAAGAGCAGTGCTCAACATTTCCTAAGCAATTTTTGTTATGTTCCCTCAGGGTTTGCAAAGCACACATGCTTCCTGTGGCTGCAATGGGTGTAGGGTCAGGGATATCATGGCAGGGTGTCCCCTCTGCCCAAGCACCTTCCCAAGGAGGGTGTCTTCTGTGCTGCACTGGAGCTGAACCTGAGGACAGCAGCTGCCTGGAAGCCCTGAGCAGTTCCAGATGCGGCACCACAGGACAGTGTGGGGACGGCATACAGGCCACTGCTTCTGGCATTTGGCAAAACCCAGGGTGGAAACGCTGGCCTAGCTGCATGTAAATGTTTTCTCACACTGTAGCAAACCTTGTTAATGAGCAGCCCGGCTTCTGTTGGCTTTTGTCAGGTTAATTTCTCTGATATGGATTTTAGGTCTCACTCTATTCTTAATTCAGGTATTGTGAATATCATTGAGTTGAGCCTTATCTCTGTAAGTTCTGAAGAGCCTCATTGGTCTCTGTGGTGGGCCAGCCATCACAGTGGTGTCCAGGGTCAACACCCTACTGTGTGGTTTGGTCATAGCTGCTTTTCAGCCATGGCATTAGCCTGAGCCCTGGGAAATGTGCTGCCTCTCCAAGATGGAGGTGATCTTGCTTTAGTGAGTTCCAAGTGGGCAGTTAGAAGGGTAGGTGAGTCAGTGACCCATTACCAACAGAGATACTTCCAGAAGTGCAAGTGACGAAGTGCCTAATTGCTGCCAAAAATGTTTCCAGTTTTACCTCTGAATGTCTGGGCTTCTGCCTCCTTGTGCTGTGGCTCTATCTCCCATCAGCTGCAGACAAGGCTTTTAGACAAGCTCTTCTTGCAGCAGTAAGGCCATATGTCTGTGCTGTATGCAGGGCAGTGTTCGTGTGCTGCTTTGCATCGTAGTGGCTGCACAGTCCCGTGCTGTGTTAATTTACTACCTCAGGCAGAGATCAATGCTCACATCTGACCCTGACCCTCTTGGCCTGACATTTCAGCTGGTCCAACTGGGTCCGGAGTATGAAAGAGGTTAACAAGCAGGTTGCTGTTTGCACTAGTGCCATTTGCTGCATATGCATAATCCTAACTTCTAAGCTTTCCGTGCAATATTTTTTTTTGAAAAATCAACTGCCTGGAAGATCATTTGAGCTCTTCTCACAGCTCCTCAAGTTCATGTCAGGTATGGCTGTAACTGGTAGCTGCAGAATTTATAAACAGAGCAAATTCATCACCGAATGCGTAATGAGCCAGGGCTTGGAAATGAAGGACACCAGTTTCTTTCTTCAGCATCCTCTCTGGTCTGCATCTGACATGTTCAAGCCAAATAGACACCATCATGAGCATTCACACTCTGGGCAGCAGTGGAAAAAAGCAACAAAGTAGCATTTCACAGCCTGAGCTGCTGCTATTGTTCTACGCAAGATCTATAAATTAAATAAGGTCTCAAAGCTTCTCACTAAATAAAGGCTTCTAAATAAATGCAGTTAATAAAAGAGGGTCTTGGAAATGAACAAATTTAGCTTTCTGTGAGAGTCCCACTGTACGTTGGCCATGAAAAATATCTTTGTCTCAGTCCCTACTGCTTTACAGATTGATCTTTATGTGGAAACTAGTGCCAAAGAGTATTTGAAATGTTCTATTTTGGAAATCTATAGGGGAGGTTAATTTAGGTAAATGAGGGAATCCTCTTGAGATTTCAGAGAAAGAAAATCTGGAGGGGCTTACAGACTAAAAGCATTGGCCTGTGCTATTTTTCTGAAACAACTTCAGCTGTGGCTAGACTTGAGAAGGTTTAAATGAGGTCGGTAGTTGGGATGAGTCCAGGATGACAAGTTTTGGCCTCTCTGGTTTGGTACAGTGGGAGGAGGTGGGAAAGGTGTTGATAAACAGAAATGAACAGAAATGAAAAGGCTACCACAGCTGGCTGACATTTAAAAGCTGTGAGACACACTTTTTTTACTTCAAACTCCCAGCCATGAGGACTTTTAAGAGCCAGGTTCTCATGGTCGTACCATAAAACCCACACTAAACTAAAAGGGGAGTAGCTCCCAGACTGCTCCTCACTTACACCAAGAGACAGATGTGAATCTGGATCTAAAAGGAAAGCTAGACAAGCTGTCGTGCTGGGTAATGAGGCAGTATATCAGAGCTGGAAATCAGGCTCAAGGCACTGCAGTGAGAACCAGAGGCACCCCACTCTCACACATACTCCCTGAACATGTTCAGGATGTGCTGATTTCATTCTACATGACCTAAAGTGTTTTACATTTATTCACTTCAGCCTTTTCCTTGAAATAATTCCTTAGGTCTCCTTTTTTGGAGACAGATGGTCACAGAGGTCTCGTGTTTGGTCGTTATAGGCATGCAGCAAGAGAGGGATGCTTCCAAGCTCTCCGTCGCCCAACTCCGACCCGCTGGCTTGAACATCTTGAGTCTGTATAAAGGGAAGATGAAGCCACAAGGACCTGGCAAATGAGTCATTGAATTGCAGCTATGGGAACACATCCTCTTGGATTTACAAACAGCGGCAGAAACCTCCTGATTGCCACCAGGGATAACTATGGCTTTATCTGGGTTTATTTCCTTACCTGTCAAGGAAATTCACCTCCCTTGCCCTTTTTCCTATTTACATTGGGCTGGGTTGTACACCCACTGCCTCTCCTGTGCTGAGATGGCTCTGCAGGATCTATGTGTAAGAACAGACTTGTGAACTGCCTAGAAATAAACAGGCAATCTGTCCTACCCACAGAGTCAAAACTGACACTGTATGGCCAACATTGCATTCCTTAGGGCTGGAAGTCCTCATTTATTCCTTCGTAATTTTATTGCATGCATTTTTGTTCAACTAAAGCAGTCTATTTCTTCTCCCCGTAGAACCACTAGGTATGTGACATTTCCACCAAAACAATGTTTTCAAATGGTGCCAGTAAAATGCTGGAGGTTTGATTTAAAATGAGAAAAGAGAGATTAGAGCAACTAATAGGTTATTTTTCCAGCCCCAGAAAGCTAAACTAACCCCTCAAGGACAAAATCTTGCAAAGAAAATTTTGAACTTCTTTACAAGTACTCCTTGAAATACTTCTAAATGAATATATCTATATTCATTACTGGATTTTATGAACTATTGTGCCTTGCTTGACACTGAAAATAATGAGCTGATGCACTAGTCTAAGAGGAATCAGCTGAAAGACTTTGTTTTCTGCATGTGTGGGAATGTATAATGCAAATATAAATAGTTTCTTCTTTGTGGCTTGCTCATTTTCCTAGGGCTCATTCTCACAGCAAAACCCCTTTATCTTTCACGTTCTAGTGGCTCTCTTTATGATATTATGGACTTAAAGGGGGAAAGCTCAGACGCAATAACTGCTCTATGTGTGAGCTATGGCCAAATGGCCAAAATAGTACAAAATAAAACTAACAATGTAAGTTTCTGGTTTGCCAGAGCTGGGGGGTTTAAAACTCATAGCCTAGCTTATTTCGTGAGTACGATTATTATGGCAACAGCTGAAGACTTGAGCAGTGCTGGAGTCATAGCTCCTGTGCAGAGCAGAAATAAGACTGTATCATTTGCATGTGAGGAATGCCACTGATATATTCATGCCTGTCTTGGGCCAGAAAGCCATAAGCTTTTCAGAGCACCTTTTAGACCCTGAAGGCTTGATTTGGTTGACAGATTGTAGATGTCTGGAGTCAAATGAAATGCCATATTGTGCAGAGCTGGAAGATACAGCGGCAGCTATAGGATGTTCGGCTGTCCTGGAGCAGCTGATGGGGCCAGCAGTTCACCCTGTGGCATCTCAGGCTCAGGCAGCTGAATCCTATCAATTCCCCCATTCCCCTGCAGGTGGTCTGATGAAACCAGCCTTAGCAGTTTTATGGAGATTTAGTTCATACTGATGATACCAAGAAGAACATATTCCAGCCAGCAAAAGTTCAAAAAATAAAAATAAAAATCATACATATACAATTATACCTAAGTTCTAGGATCCCTTCATCTAAATCCATTATAAAAGCCATAGAGCTCCAAAGCAATTGTATGAAGTCCCTAAATTTGTGTTTAGTGAAGAGATGTCCACCAGTCAGGCACCAGACACCATCTGAAAGACCTGAAGTGTTGGAAGAGCTACTACTTCCTCTGCTAATTTCCTCCCATAATTAATCATGCTCGCTGTTAAAAAAAGTAAAAAAAAGCTAATTTGAAACTCATTTACCTATTATCTAAAATAAGGTCATGCCTCTGGCTTCTCTGGTGAAGATGTTGAAAATTGCTTCAATTATTCTTGCTTATCGAGTGTAATCCCTAAAATATCAGAGAAGTGGAGCTGCAAGGTAGTGCTGTTGGCACAAAGCCTGCAAAATGGACTATCTTTTTCCCCAGACCAGGGTAGAATCTTTCCTTCTCACTTATTTCCTGCTAAGTCAGCAGTGTTTTGTTTCATTCATTCCCCTTGATATAGAAGGAAATGTGCTGGAAACAGAGAAAAAATGGCATTAGACAAGGGAGGCAGAAGTGACAGGGATATTGTGTACTCATTAAAATTTACAGGAAGACATATCAGATGGTCTGACTTACTGCCTGCGAACAATTATGCTGTAGAGCAATATTTCATGCAGCCTAGGGGTGTGTGAGATTTCAAAACTGTTATGTGTAAAAATGTCCTGGAGTAATGCCATATAAAAAGAAAAAAAGAAGCACAACAGTGAAAAAACACCTTAATAAGAAGCTGGTTGGAATTCAGATGTGAACCCCAGAATATCAATATTGATGTTATTTCTCTCTTGCTTCCAGCTCATCCAGCAGATCTATTTACTAGCAAAGATTTGCTCTGCCGCCCCTCTTTTAATCAGGAAGGAAACTTCTCATCGCTCTCAGCAGTGCTGTGCTGAGACTCTTCAAGGGCTTATGCTTTTATCCTCACCACATTTCTCTGAGGTTGGCAAACAGCGTTATCTCAGGTGAGCCAACAGCAGAGTGGGGGCACGGGAAGGTTGGAGGGCCTGTCCTCCTGTCTGCAGGAAGTCCGGGCAGGAACGTGAGCGGGGACCACACGCGGATCTGATGCAACCACTGCCCTCTCCTGCCCTTGGCTGCAGTTCCTCCAGCAACCCCCTCGGAGGTGAAAATGTGCATACTGCAGGATTTGCTATATTTTTTCTTTATTAAAATATAAAAAATTGCTATCTGCTTGTTAAAGACAGTTTGCTAAATTGGGGTCTCCTGTATTCCTCCTGCACATTGTAATTCATAGCTCCCTGACAGAGTATTTTTATCTGACTTTTTACTATTTACTCACAGTCATTTTAGATTAATAGGTCTGTGCTGAAAAACCAAATCTCCAGCCCTAACGACAAACGATCAAGCGGGAAAACAGTCTGCTGGTGAATCAGTAACATTTATTTTTCATTTGTTGTGGGATTTAATTAATTGCATGCAACTTGGATTTGCGCATCCACCACTCTGGATTTGACTTACCCCTTAGCCTCGGCTGAGTGGGTTGTACTAAACCTTTCTTGGATGAAAGATCTCCTTTCTTCCCCAGATGCCCCGCTCTCCACTCTGGGGCCCCAGGGACTTTGCTGCCTGATATTTTTGTGGTGTTATAGGTGGAAAGAAAAAAATCTCAAAGGAGACAGAGGCGAAACAAAAGTCCCCGCTAAAGCCCCAGCACAGGCAGGCCAGAGCGACTGCAAGGCTGTGCGTGGCAAGAGGGAGGGCCAATGCCTCAGGAGCTTTTCTACCCGCATCCCGCCATGTGTTAGCTTCCTACACAGCCGAGCCTCTGCACAAAAGAGTTAATCACAAACTCGTCATCCTGAAAAAGATCAACACAAATGACTCTTGCTTATACATTGCTGGAGTTGTGCTAACATACATTTCCAGGCTGAGCTCCCCAGGGTTGGATCCAGCTGTGTTAATCTGGTTCTATCCAAAGCAGCCAGAAGCAAGTTAATCTTTCCTGTCAGTCTTGTTTTTAAAGGCAATGCGAAAGAAAATCAAGAGAAGCTCTGAGACAAGATCTAAACAGCTTTTAAAAGAGCTAAAAGGAACCTGGTTTATGATTGCTAATTTGAATTGCCCACTTTCAAAGCTCAGCTCGCTGTGCACATGCATGGTAAGGGAGGCAGAAGGCAGTGCTGGCATGTGAGGTCCTGGGGACAGACCAGGCAGAAAGGCAGCGACTGAGTCTGCAGAAAGAAATAGTGTAAATATTTTGGCTGCCACAGCAAAGACTATTTAATGTAAGTTAAGGGCAACAAAGGGATGGGGGGTGGCTCAGGTAGCTGTGGGTTGTTTTCATAGACCCTCAGAGGAAGCAAGACAGGATGTATTTGACATAAGAGTCCCACCAACTTGAAGTAGCCATGGATGTGTGGAAAAATTCATTTAGATCCTCCTGCTTCCATGCAGAAACGAAGCACTGTTCCCCCTTTTCACAATAAATAAAGATAGATGATGGGATCTGTCAGGCAAGGTGAGGGGAGAAGGGGATGGGATGAGATGTCACTGAGGCTTCCCTTCCTGGTTCAGGGCTAGTTCAGGTCTCCTATGGCCCTGATTTGGTGTCATAATGTCCCACAGCTTAAACTGATGGTGTGATGTGATCCTTATACATACTCCAAGGAAAATGAAAAAAAAAAAATCCTGCAAAATAAAATGTCCCACAGACAAGCTGCAACCACAACCACTTCAAAGCTGAGAGGTAAAGCTGCCTGCTCTGTGAGTACACTCTGTCCCAGTGTGATGATAAAACCTTAATTTGCACAACAGCATGTGATTATTTCCACAAACCATTCCAAAATGGAGCTTGAAAAAAGGGCAACGCTTTTCAAAAAATATTAATGCAAAAAGCTTTTTTTTTTTCCCCCACATTGAATATTTCTCTCTGTGTATTCCTCTACCCTCTGTAGAGGGTTAAGTACAGGAATGGCTGCATGAAGCTGAAAATTATTTCTTTTTTGAAATCCATGAGTGGTCAACGTACTGCTTAAATCTGACATGATGGCATGAAACAGAAATGAACTTGTTCAGAGTACTGTTTAGAGAGGAGATTTTAATCCTCCTTTCTCCCACTTGCAGACTGAATAAGGCAAGAATCCCTTAAAGAGTGCATGAAAGGTCATTTTAAGAAACACGTTCTGTTACTCAGGGAAGAGTAGATGCATTTCAAATCAATCCATGTCAGTTCTGACCCTTTTGGTGATGCTGTGCACCCAGAAAAGTCCCACTGAAAGCATTTTCCCTGGGTAACAGTACTTTTTTCCCTTCCCAACAAGTGTACAGGGAAGTTGAAGGACCTTGTATAACCCGGTGTTTGGTGTCTTCCAAGCTGGTGGTCAGGGAAGCAGAGAGGTCTGAAATAAAACAATCTTTGAACCCCTGAATTCTGCCCATGTCTTGGGTGTTTTCGGTCTTTGGAAATGACTCAGCTTAAAAAGTAAGCATACCGTGTCCTCTGAGATTGGTCAGTGCAGAGTGCTGCTCAAAAGCCATACACTGAGCAGAATATGAGACCCCATCCCACTCCTCCATGCACGGCTGGGCTCTGCCTCCTGTGCAACAGCTGGGGCTGAAGACATGCAAGGCTGCCGTTCAGCCTGCACAAGTGAGCAGGGTGCAGGCAGGAGAACAAAATGTATTGGCTTTTTCATGGATTTTGGATTTTGACTGTGGAAGGACTGAAGAAAACACAAGTATCTCAACATTACGGAAGATGTAGTTAAGACAGCATCTAATGAATGGCATAATTTTGATTAGGACTCCCTAAGATGGGAAAATATTTCCTAAAAGCAATTGTGGCAAGAGCCTGCAAGCTAAATCCTATTGTAAGCAGAGGGAAGAGTGAGAATGGGCAAGTTAGATAGATAGTAAAGAGTAGCTTTGAGGCTATTGAGAAATAGAAACAAATGGGAAACAAGAAGTACTGGGAGATCTACTGAAAACAAGACAAAGGAAGGTAAAAAAAATTTTATATTTAGAGTAGCAAAAAGAAATACCGAACATTGAATTTTACCGAACATTTCAACCAGCTGTAATAGAATCTTCAAAAAATATTTGCAGTTGACCAAGCTGACCAAGGGGGAAAGAGAAAATACATTCAGATATAAAAAGGAAAAAGAGGAGAAAGTTGAGGACTGAGCAAAGGGAGAAGGAAAGAAGACGTATTGATTCATTCATCTGTCTTTATTTACTTACACAACTGGAGAGCTGCTTAAGACACTGGTTGACATTGGCAAGCAGTGGTAAAGGAAGCAGGAGGGAGGGCTGAGGATAAAAAGTCTAAGTCTGCTTCAGCAGACAAGACTGCCTACCCAGATGCAGATTTCTTATTAATTAAAGGCTCAATTTCATGAGCTTTTTTTTCCTCAGCAGGGCCAATTTAAGCAACCAGGATCCCTGACTATGCACATCGATACCTGCACTGCATTGCTGTCTCTGCTGGACCATTGAGACGGAGCAGCTCCTGGAGGGTATTTTAAGACCCCTAGAGGCTGGGAAAGAGCTGAATGAGGGAGATACAACAATGATCTATTAAATAGCTAGTGAAACAAGAAAGATGAATAGTGTGAATGGCTGTTCTTTGCCTTTTCCAGTATGAAAACCAAAGGGCATGAAATTAAACTAGTGGGTACTACTTTCAAAGTAAAGTAAAAGAGGCACTTCATTGACTGCATAGTGTATAGTTATGCTGTGGCCCATAACACGGCAGGGTTGCAAATATTTCCATGAATTAAAAAAATAAAATCAGGAGGAAAAATGAAGGAAAAATCCACCAGGATTATTAAATTTAAAAGCATTAACTTTGACTCAAGATATCCCTGAGTCACAAGTCAGAGGAGGCTGGGAGAGCATTCCTGGGAAGCATTCCTGCATGCTTGTCCTGTCCTTACATCCTTCCTCGGACAACATCTGCTGTGTCTGCTCTGCTGCTGGGGGCAGGACACCAGACCAAATGGACCTGTGTTCTGATCCAGTACAGATGTTCTCTTATTAAGATTGTGTGCTGCCCTGTGAAAAAACTGGGGAATTGATCTGGGTAAAGAATAAGCCAGCGGGTTTTATTTTCTTGTTTTTTAATCCTCATGAGTTTCCTGACCTGGTTCACTGAGCGGCCAAATAAATGGTTGGATGGGCTCTACTAAGGGAGTGACAGGAAAGACAGATGACCAGCCAAGCTTTGGTGATGGGATGGAGGAACGGTGGGAAAGAGAAAGGTTGAGTAAGCCATTTTTGCCACTGAAAGAAATTCTTGCGAGGCCAAAAATACTGATGGAGAACTGGTGTGAGTCAGAACCCAAACATTTCTATGTGGATGGTGCATGGTCAATAAAGACTGCAAAAAGGCATGTGTATCCCGGAGTTATTTTAATGGTTGCACAGGAAAGCTGAGAGAATAAGATCTTCCTTTATACTCCTGGAAGGAGTAGCCCAGGCAAGAAACCCAGCCCTCCCTCCTGCCCCTCTCAGCGGCAGCTGGCAGCACCATGTTGACTTTGCCAGCACAGACCGTGGAGGACATCTGTGCCCTTCCCAGAGCTGTGGGCTGGGGGAGGCAGAGTTTCATTTCTGAGCACTACATTCTTGTAAGTGGTGGAGCAAAAGGCAACATTATCAGTTTGAAAGATAAATGTCTTTTTTTTTAAAGCATTAAGGAAAATTTTGGCTCTTCACTTTACTAAAAATATTCCTTTATTAAAAAAAAAAAAAGTATTGAAAAATGCCGTGTACCAGAATTGTAGTCTATGTGCTCAGATCATAACACATGCTAATGTATCCAGGCCAAGAAGTGAAAGGAAAGAAGGACTGAAGTAGAGATGGCCATAGCTTTGGAACTAAATCTTGAGGGTTTTTTTTCCTTTCTTCCTTCAAGGAGATTTCATGGGAACACTAAGAACAGAAACAGCTCCAATATCTAAATTTTACAGATGTAGTTTACCTTAACATTGTTTCAGTCCAGAAAGGCAGTTTCACAGATTTCCCTCCTTTCCAGATTTCTTAAGGGATAAGCCTTACACCTCAGGTATTAAGAGCTGTAAACTCAGAAGTTCTTAGCCGTCTCTGTATGAAGACCTTACAGACAATTTGCAGGATAAGGAAAACCTGTCTATCACTGACAGTTTTTGTAGTAACGTGAGTCATCCTTGCTCCAGCTACAGTTAAATTTCCTTTGCTTGTCTTCACATGGCAGCTTAGATTTATTCCTCACACTACCTTACACTGCTTTTAGAAGAGCTTTAAGAACGGGTAGCAAATGCAGCGTTTTCCTCCAGCTTTTGTTGACAAGACATCACTGTCCTGTTCCTTCTGCTTAGGTGATGTTTTTAGATCAGCCTTCAAGCCCTGCAAGCCAGCAAATTTGGGTGGCTGGACAGATTTTGTAGGCAAATTACTGACCCTACTTTCCAAAGGTAGGTAAATAACTGTTCAGTAAAACATCTTATTGTCTTCCTTTCTAATGATGAAGGTGGTTATTCAGGGTCCAGACTATACCAGGTTGTTTTCTACCTGCACACATCACACCTAAGTGCAAAGACAGTTTGCTCCTTATTCAAGTCTCCTCTGGAGTTTGCTGAAAAATGAAGACTGACTCTAGATACTATCAGGTAAGGTTGCATAGGGTATACTTCAATTGTTTTACAACACCTCAAGCAGCCAGAAGTTTATTAGGAATCTGTGTGATCCTTCACTTAGCTGTGCTTAACACAGGCATCTAGTAGGTCTGTAATGGATTCCTCACTCTGCCACAGATTAACTGTGGGACCCTCTTCAAGATGATTAATCTTTCTCCATTTCTGTGTAATTAGACAGTAAAGCTCTCATAACAGGAATTAGCTCTTCCTATATGTGATATACTGCACCTCACATGACCTTGTACCTTCAGGCTGCTAATGTGGATGCTGTTAGTAATAACAATCAATTACAATTATTGAATATTATAAGTATATAGAAAATGAAAAGTGTGGCAGTGTAGTGAGAACTGAATGTTGAAAGTAAAAGAAGAGAAAATAATTTAGAAAGTGAATTTGTCCTAGAAATATCTCATAGCTTTGGCACTAACCTACATCTGTTCCTTAGTGTGCCACAGATTTACCATGTGAACTGTGGCTATGACCTCTTTCCCTTCCTGTCCCTTGGCTTTCTGTCATTCAGATGGAATTATTGATACTTAGAGGGGACCTGAGAGTGTTCTTGGAGATCCTGAGAGATGAAAGGAAGCCAAATCCCTTACCCGGTCAGAAAGTGCGGACTAAGGACTCAGATGATACCTTGACTTCTATGAATCTGCATAATTCTATAAATTTCCTAAATTGTATTTGTCTTAAATGTCTATTTCTTAAAATGTTCTAATTTTTGCAAAGGGTTTGATCTAAGCTGGCTATAATGTGGACAATACTTAGGCCCTAAGATCTGGAGCATTAGTTTCCATGTGGAGGTGATTTTTTTCTGAGTGAGCTCCTAGTGCAGTGGGTTCCTCTCTTAGAATTGCTGGCTAGCATCTGCCACTCTTGTGAAATCTCATTTGCTGCTGTTAACATCAATATTCTCAACATTTGTAGTAGAATATCTAAGGAGAATGTGGTGCTTCTGGCTCCCTGCTTTGAATCATGAATTCTTACCGAACGAGTTCAGAGGCCAGAAAATGTACTTCAGTATTGTCTCACTTCTTTCTTGAGAAAAATTATTTTAAAATTATATCCTTGTAGCAGCCTGCAAAACAGAGATAAGACGTGTCACTGTGTAAGGCAGAGTGGCATAGGCAATGTCAATGTACCTGGTACATGCAACCAAGTTATCACAACTAACACATTGATAAGCTGAGCCCTTCAAAGTATATCACCATGAAAAAAAAAAACCACTATAAAATGTTTGAAGAACACAGTATTCTTTCAGGTGAAACACTTCTGACTTGGCTGATGGCTAAATACACCCTTGGTTTATATGACTTTCCTAATGAGATTATTGTGAATGACTATTTTTTTCCCCCTTAAGCTGTCAGGAGTTCACCTTTTGAGGTTTAAGACATCTGTGTAATTGAAATATTATCAACAGGGGAGAAAGGTGCATAATATCTATTCCAATGGTGTGAAGAAGCACAAGCTTCTACCATGAAGCTAAATTCAGTCTCAGGAGAGAGCAAAAGGCACCTTTACCAAATTCTGCAGAAACTTCTAAGATTAATTTTGAATTAAAAAGTAGGTCTGGAAGGGACCCTGGGAGATCTTGTAGTTCATAACCCTCCTCCAGGCAGATCCAGCCAGTCCTGAATCACTTGCAGGGAATGTTTATGTAACCCCTTCCTACAGTCCTCCAGTAAATGAGATTCCACGACTTCCCAGGAGAACTTGCTCCAGGCCTTACCATGACTATTATTGAAAATATTTTTCCAGTGTCTAACCTAAACTTCTGTTGCTCGACTTCAGTCCATGACTTTGTATCTGTACCCAGCAGGCACGGAAGAAAGAATCTCCCACTTTTCACAGATATATCTTCTACATTGCAAAATATGACAGTCACTGCAAACTTTTTTCTGGAAGAGGGCCTGACCAAGCTTCCACAATTAACTGTGTTATCATGTGTTTACTGAGCTGTGCTGTTTAAGCACGTTGGCATGCTTAACCCTCAACAGAGAAGTGAAATGCTTTGGCGTCACCCAGCCACAAAGGTGCAGTTGATGCACAGATACTTGTCTGCAGACAGTGACTGTGTATGTCTGTATCCGCAGACTCTAGCTCAGAAAATACACTTGATTTTCTGGTTGAAATTTTCCCAAAGTTACTCACCCTAGGCTTTACCAGGTCACTGTCATGGAAAATTTAAATGTCAAACTTCAACCATTTGTTAAATGTGGTAATCAAAATGTAGAATCCTAAAAAGCAATGTTAATGAAGCTGCTATTACTTCTGCTTGATTTATATAGGCATGTGTATTTCCATGTGTATCCAGGCAAATACATGGATACTAGCCTCTGCACTTAAAAAATTCCAGTCATCTCCTGCTTTTTCTTTAAATATTCTTGAAATGGTCATATCGGATAAACAAGAAAAAGAAAAATGCACTTTCGTTTTATAGCTTGGCCTTGATTCTCTGGTAGCATGACTGTGAATCATACAAATGTAGGCTACATGCTTTTATGATTAATGCTTCAATAAAATACTTTCTATTGGTATTACAGACATCCTAGGAAGCTTTACTGGTTGTCATTTAACCTCTAAAATTCTTTTTTGGCTTGACATAAATTAGTTTATATTATTGTTCTGTAGTATCTAAGATAAGCAGTTTTATTAATGTAAATTATAATAGCTACAACTTTATGATTCTCTATAGCTTTGGAGGGAAAAAAAGGCTCTGGAGCAAGTCTTTCTAAATTGTAGGTTTAGTTTTCTGTTGGTTTGGAACTTTTATCGCTTTCATTTTCGGTAATTATTCCTTGCACAGAAAGCAGTGATGTTAAACATTGCAATCAGGTGCATTCTGGAGTTAGTGAGAAAGAAACACCATGTGCACTGTTGATTGAAGAAAGGTGTGAACAGCAAACTTACTACACGGAGAACTACTGCACTGTTATTTTAATGGTAATATCAATTTAATCCAGGTGATACTACAAAGCTTTTAGCATTCACAACAAATATGTTTGAGATCGGAACATTTATAAAATGTACTAATAGTAAGGAAATTACTTGATTTATATATTTACATCTGTACAGAACATCATAACTTGAGGATAAAAGAAGTACTTTACAATAATTATTCCATTGATATATGACACTTTTTGAAGTAGGTAGGCTTTATTCTCCCTGCCCCCTCTTCTTTGGAGTTAAGATAAAATTTATTCTGAGCATAAATATGAGAGTGAGCTGAAGAATACCTACTGTTGTAAGCAAGTTCATTGGAAAGCAACATATTTTCTGTGAAACAACAAAGTACTGGGAATAAGAATAACATCATGTTTTATTTTTTAAGGATTAAATTAACTCACTTATAAATCATAATTCTCCAAGTAAAATAAAATGGATTATCAGATAATTCTTTTCTGGTAAAACTTTTGTGGTTTTGACAATGTCCGATGTGTGGTAAACACAAAATCATGTATATTCCTGCTTTCTAGTGTATCTTTTTTATCTTTTTTCTTTATTTTTTTTTTTTATTTTAGTATGGTAGATTTTAAGAAGGATTTAAGGAGGATTTAACTAGTGCCTGAATCCTGTGCTACCATTTTGTGTAGTGCAGATCTTTGCCCTGTATGAACTCAAGTCTGCAATGAATTCCTCTTGTATTTTGTAACAGTTCTGTGTCTATGCAGCAGGAGTTTGCTGATTCTTAATTATACCCTGGAGGGATGAGAGAAGCAGAGCCACCATTAACCTTCTAAGATTTGGTAAGAAAATATATGCTTACTCACTGTTTGCTGATTTTGCTGGAGGTTTTTTTGATAATGTGCACATAATACCACTGTAGTTGCATAGAACTAAAAATCAGTTTTAAATGTTTTGTTGATTCACTCTACTTTGAAGACTAAGGCTTATTATCATGACCACTTTAAGTCAATACAACTCAGCCATGCTGCTAAGATATCTACCACCCCCCACCATTGGCTCATTCCTGCTCCTGAGCCATCTCTATGGGAAGCTGACCCAGGTTAACATTAAACTGGCAAATAAAGAATGAGTTTTCAACAGGGCTTGTTCCTCTGATCTTACTCATGTGGCTAAACCAACGTTTGCGCTGGGACCTGGAGGGAGCAGCGCAGGGAGCTGCAGTAAGGCAGGGGTGAGCATCTGGACAGCAGTGCCAGCTTGTGTGGGTTTACACTGCCTGTGCTTTTATGGTGCCTGAGGAGAATTTTAAGAGGATGGTTTCTCAGCTGGAGCACGCTTCCTTTCATAAAACACTCTTGATTTTCTACAGAACAACCCTGAGTGTTGCATAGGTACGTAGCTCCTCCAGATGTTAGCACCTTTTACACAGATATCAAAACAGCGGTTGAAAGGCGTAGCTTAATCACCCGAGTTAGCAAAAAATTCCCAAATTAACTTTTGTCTAAGGTAACAGGGTTTGTACTGTACTTATTAAATAAAAGATTTAGGGCCTCTAGAAAGCATTTTTAGCATAAGAGCATAAAAATGCATTATAAGGTTCAGCACCTTATTTTTATGATTCCCATAAAGTCCATGAGATAACAATGTTTGCCTACTAAATTAATTTTCATCAGGCTTCATTGCAGTCTTTTCTCCCAGTGTTTCCCAGGAGCAGCTGCTTAAAGTTCTTGATTTAAATCATTAAATGCTTGATTTATGGTGCATGCTTCTGGAGCCTTAGCACTTTTCCAACTCATATTGCAGTGTATCCTTATCCTAATCATGTTACTGTTTAAATATATTTGGATGGCAGGGGATTAAAGCAAAGCAGCCTGTTCATTTTCTTACAAAGGACCAGGATTATTTATCTGACAGTTGCTGTAACAGGCACAGAGCATAACTCAGAACAGCCGTGTTAGCAAGTTGGAGGCAGTCTTACTGCTTCATTGGTGTTTTAATATCATTAGCTGGTGCGGTCTCGCTTCTAAAATATATTCTATTTGGATAAGATCCTTATCTGCACTGGAAGTAATTGATTATTTGGATGCTTGACTGTATTTAACTTCTTTTTGCTTTCTTGAAACAAGACAAAGAAGTTGACACCTCCAAGCTAAGAAGACATGAAGCACAGGTCCAGAGGGCATGCGTTTTCTAAGACATTTCTCTAACCTCCAGCTCCTGCTCAGAGTAACCGCTAACCTTTGACTTGTGTTAAAAAAAGTAGAGGAATCATGTTCTTTTGCAGTGCAAAAGAAAGATATTGAGAAGTTTGCTATCAGCAAAGACCCATACCAGACTCACTGACCTATTAAAAGGAACTTCACAGCATACATAAAATTATATATTAAAAAGCAAAAAGCAGATGAAGATAATACTTTTTAATGTTATTTCTGTTATGAGACACCAAATTCAGACTCACTGGAGACAGCCACAATGCAGCTGGGGACAAATGAAGTGTCCTTCCGTAGCTTTGATTGAGGTGGAAAGTGTTTTTCTGACTACTGACCAACTCAAAGCAGAAAATCTTCCTTCTTTTTTTTTTAACTCAGATTTGTTTTGTACAGTGTCATATTTCCAACAATCTTAAAAGCAGGAAAACAGTGAAAGAGGGACCATGAACATAACCATTCACATGTAAAAAAGTACTTCTCAGTCCAAGTGTGTCTGTGATATTTTGTACTCAGTTCTGCGAATATTTCAACACTGCAGCATTGCTGGTGAGAATACTGGTGCAGTTTATTTAAAACCGGAATGCTTAGAGATTTGCCCAAAGCAAGTATCAAATTGTTCACAGATGGAAGTTGGTGGTGTTCTTGCAAGTCTCTTCTCATTGTTTTCTGTTTTCAGAAAATAGAATTTAATACAGTGGTGCAACTTTAAAGAGAACATACTAAGCGTAGAATAAATCACGCTGCCTCCCTCCCCCAGCAAACACCCCTTCTTCAGCCAGCTGAAAGATTCCAATATTCTGTTTCTGTTTGACATTGATGATTTATTTTGATTTACAAGAACAAGAGAATTATGGGTGCTGACAAGAAAACTGTGGGAATTACGCTGGAGTGATTTTGGACATTATGAGTCAAGGTTACTGCCCCATCACTTTGCCAGATGTTAGCCAGCCCCTTTGGCTAGTGCAGCAGCAGTTAACTCTGTGCTTCAGCTCAGCTGCTGCATTTCATAGCCTGGTGCATTAACCACCCCTTTGATTTCTTTCCTTTACACTGATTTATAGGATTCAGTTGCATCCTATTTACAGGATGAATAGGATTCAGTTTCATCCGAAAGCAGTACAGGTCACCCAGACTACACCACAGTGTGAAGCAAAGCAGAGAAAATGGGAGCTATTGGGAGATTTTCTTTGAGAACACCTACAACCCTGACTCCAGCTTTGATGGAGACACACTCCCAGCAGGTAACAATAAATAATATGCAGCAGCAGTGGAGACAAGTAGGTAAAGTACATGAGCTCCCAGAGGTACCATAACAAAACTGAATTCTCTCCTTACACAACAGAAGGAATAAACATTAAATTAAAGTCTCCTCAATCCCTTTCTGCATGATACTGCTTTCAGTTTCCAGTAGTCATTATCACAGAATCATAGAAAAGTCGAGGTTGGAAGGGACCTTGAAAGATCAACATATCATAGGAAAGGGAGCCTAGATGAGTTTATCTGGCACCCTGTCCAATTGCATCTTGAAAACCTCCAGTGATGGGGCCTCCACTATGTCCCTGGGGAGGTTGTTCCACTGATTGATTGTTCCCACTGTAAAAATTTATTTTTTATATTGATGTCATGATCCACTGTTGGGTTGAATAATTTGGCAGAGGTTAAACCCCCTTGCTTTTCAACCAGCCTCTGTAAAAATTTCTATTTTATGCTGAGAGGAAACATATTCCTCTGCAACATTTACCCATTACCCCTTGTCCTTTCTGTGGGGCTACTTGTGAAGAGAGAGCCTCCTTCCTCCTTGTAGCTGCCATTTAAGTACTGAGTACTGTGAAGAGGATCCCTGAGCCTTCTCTTCTCTAGGGTGAAAAGACCTAACTCCTTCAGCCTTCCCTCAGGGGACAGGTTCTTCAGCCTCTGGTCATTTTTGTGGCCCTCCTTTGGACTCTCTCCAGTCTGTCCACATCTTTCTTGAATTGTGGGGCCAGAACTGGACACAGTGCTCCAGGTGCGGCTTGACAAGTGCTGAGTAGAGCGGGATATCAGCGGGATATCAGTGGGATAATTGCATCTCTATCTCTGCTAGGAATGCCCCTGCAGATGCAGCCCAGGAACCGATTGGTTTTTGTTACTGCAGCAGCACTGCTGCTGACTCATGGTCAGCTTGTTGTCCACCAGGACCCCCAGGTCCCTTTCAGCAAAGCTGCTCCTCAGCTGTCAGGTCCTAGCCTGCACTGGGCCCTTTGTTTATGTTGGCCCAGGTGCAGGACTTTGCACTGTCCTTGCTAAACTTCATACAGTTCATGCTAGCTTGCTCTTCCAGCCTGTCCAGTTATCCCTGTAAGATGATTCTCCCTTCTGATATGTCCATCTCGCCACCCAGTTTAGTGTTGTGAGCAAACTTGGTGAGGCTGCTTTTAATGTAGTTGTCCAGATAATTTACGAAGATGTTGAACAGTGTGGGGCCCTGTGTTGTTCCCTGGGGGACCTCACTTATGACAGGCTGCCAGCCTGAGTGAAAACCACTGATCGCCACCCTCTGAGTGTGTCCCCTAAGCAATTTTCTACCCATCTCACAGACCACCTATCCTGTCTGTATCTTGCCAGTTTGCCCAGGAGGAGGATGTGAGAAACAGCGTTGAAAGTTTTGCTGAAGTCCAGGTAAACAACATCCACTGCTCTCCCCATGTTGACAGAAAGCGCTACTTTGTTGTAGAAGGTGATCAGGTCAGTCTGGCATGATTTGCCTTCGGTAAATCTACATTAGCTTTTCCCAATCACCCTCTTCATTTGTCTTGTAACAGTTTCTAGGACTCAGTCTGTTACTTTCTGAAGTCTTACTGAAGAAAGTCTAGTGGGCCAGTAGTTTCCTGAGTCCTTTTTTTGGGGCCTTTATTATTATAGAGCAAATTTGAAAAACTCAGATGAAGGATACTGGATCCAATATGAAAAAAACTCCATGCCTCTAGTCACTGCTGGGGAAAGGAAACCAGCTTCTCTCACCTCCAAACTAATTTTTGTCTTCCAATACCCTGTACTGCCTTGTAAACCTATGCAGTAGGTGTATACCCTATACACCTTGCTCTTCTGTATCCCTTTCAGGAAAGTTGAGTAGAGCCAAGGTGATGATTTTACTCTCCCTTCTCTCCAGTTGAAAATGCATCCTGGTCACAGCAGCATTGTCTGAAACACTGGGGCTCTTCACAGAGTAAGAGCTTTGTTGATGGCAAGTTGTTCTGGCAGAGCCGAGGTCTTGCAGGACACCTCTTGGGATGTTCTCAACAGAGACTGAAGTAAATCAGGCTTTTGCTGTCACAGGTCTGATCTCATATTATGTGTTTAAATTAATAATTTCTGCCTTCCTGACAGTTCTTCTGCTGAGTCATGTGCCCAGATGTAGTATCCTTATGGCTTGTTTTAAATCAAGGGGTTTACAAGGAAAAGAGAGGGTACAAAAGCCAGAGGTTAAAAAATGCACCCCTTACTCAGGGTGCCTAATTAAGTCAATCAGAAATGCCAGTAGGGTTATACTACCCCATCTGTTGAACGCTGCTTGTCACCTGTAGTTTTCAGACTGCTTTGGGGAGTAAGCAACGAACACCGAAATACATACGGAAAACTAGAAATCCAGAGAGATGGCAGTTATTAGCAAGACATAAAGATGAGCATGGGCCAGGCCAGAGAAGAGAAGTCAGGTCTTGATGCTTTGGCCAGACCATACCGCTGTTCTCATAAAACAAAACAAAAGAAAAAAATCAGGATTTAGCTAGATGCATTTAAAGACAGTTGTCTGTTTCCAGCTGGAACTCCCTTTAATTCTTTAAAATCATCCCTGTCTTTCTATTTAAGAATTTTCTATGAAGCAGGAGTGAGAATCTTCTGCATGCTACCATCTGGCTTTCCTTAGAAATATGGCACTATAAAAGGGAGATTGGCTTTCTGTAGGGTTAGCAAGAAAGCTGTGACTGCTTCTTCTTTTATTAAATGGAAATTTATAGCAATATTTTACATTTTACTTTTGCCTGCTTGTCACAGCATCTAAGCTATGCATGAGAGATCCTGTCTACTGGCTGAGGAGATGTTTCACAGAGACCAGCTTCAGTGAGCGAGGTTTGGTCTCCTTGACTGAAAGCTGGAAACCCCCCTCTGCTCTCAGAAATTTGGTGCTTTTTATTAGATACTTGGGTAGTGTTGTGGTTACTACATACTTCTGCCCTTTCTACTGAAACTCCCAGATTTCTGTACTGTGATGTCTGTATTATTTTTAGGAGGCCAAGTAGAAGATTTTGCTATTTCATTTCTGGGTCCTTTCTTGTCACTTCCTCAAAAATTCACACCAAATTTTTCAACCATTCCCCTTTCTGGAGCCATGCTGACAAAGTTCCTTTTTCTTTTCCCCTTCTTCTTTTTCTTCTTTTAAAAGCCAAAGAAACAAAACATTCTCCATATGTTTTGTGATCTCATTCCTTATTAACTTCGGAAGGCTCTTGCCTACCACAGAGATCAAATTCACTAATCTATGGCTTCCTGACTCCTCCTCATCTCCTTTCCTACAATACTTCCAGGAATGCACAGATACCTATTTTGCCATCAAATCTGGATTCCATGAGCTCAAACCTTCAAATATATCTACTTACCAAACCTTTTACTGTACCCTTTCCTTAAACAGAGAATCTAATTTCCAGTCAAAGCAGCCATACACATTAGGTGACTCAGTGATCAATCAAATAATCTCCTCTGACATGAAATCTGAAGTGTCCAGAGATCTTGTGCTGACTGCGTGGAAAATGTTACCATCGTTGCTGGCATTTTTAATTAATTTTTCAGTGGATGCCAAGAACAGTGGCACCTCCGTTTTTTTCTTGTGGTTCAGAGCCATAGGCTGAAGCTGATTATGGCAGCCCTGGCTGCATATAGCGAGTCTGGTCTTGCAGATTGGAGTCCTCTGGCTGTGCCTCTCAAAGGGCCCAGGACTAAGACTAAGTGGTTTCATGGTCTTTTACAGGCTACCTGCCAGGAGGTGAATTTCATTCTTACAATCATAATAGTAACACCATCAACAAGAAAAAAAAAATAACAATAATGAAAACCTTGAGTTTTGTCAATGTCATATGCTACTGCTATTCCAAAAAGATCTCAGACGCACTGCTTTTCAACTGTTCCTTCTGGCAGGTCTTCAGACAATGTCATCCTTTCTGCTTTTCTTGTCAGAACTTGAGAGTTTACGAAAACTTTGTAGACTGGCTGCTTTTGGGGCTTCTGCTCTGGAAATACCCAGTTGCTCAGCACTCCAAAGATATCTTCATGCTTTTTTGTACATTACAATGACTCAGAGGAGCAGCCAGAGTTCCCAAACCCACTGCAAACCTGATAGGGGAGTTCCAGTGAGAAATACAGTTAGGGGTGTATTTTAGCCCTAACTGTAGACCTACACCTGTGCATTTGCTCATGAGTGCAAATCTCAGATCCAGTTCACAAGCTAAGCTGAAAAATTCAGACTTCCAAGGACTTTAAAAAAAAACAAGTTCCCCCTTTCCTTAAAGATCCAGTTCTCATTTGCATAGAGGGCTTTTCTGAATTAGGGACCCCTTTTCTTCTCCCTTCAATTTATTTTCGAGTAAAGCTGCTGCCACCACTTTCCAGCAGTTTTCTTTAATTGCAGTGTAGCAAACAGGACACAGAGGAAACAACCGTGGTGTTATTGCTCCTACCGCCAGTGTCAGCAGAGGGAAGGGCTACATCTCAAAATGTTTTGTTAAAGAATGTGCCCATCAAGATAGGTTTGCCACCTCTTAGCTCTGGGCAAGGAAATACCATACAGTTTTGTCTTGCCAGAACCATGATTTTCGAAGCATTTCCAGCAAAACCTGTTGCTGAGGTTGATTCTGGCAAAATGATGAAATTCATAAACCTGTCAACTCTTCCCACGTCAGAGGTGGGACTCGGTGCCAGCTCTGCTGGCACAGCTCCCTCTTGCCTCTCCCTGCTTCCCTTTGGCAGATTTGCTCCATGATCTCCAACTTACCAATGCACCCGCCAGGAAATGTGCTCATTCCAGTGTCTGGATCGCTGAGGCACTGACTTGTGACGCTGGCATCTCCCTTCTGCAATGAAATCCTGCTTTTACAAACCTTAGCAGAGATGGCAAAATAACCCCACCTCTTTTTAAAAGTTATATTGTTCTAGCCTCCCCTTTTGCCAGCTGTTGACATTGTTGACTCAGTTAAAGAATTTTGCCTCTTTTGGGTCATTCTGAAGGACTTTACTAGGTGCCTGGGTTTTTTTAGGAAGGAACAAGATATATGTAAACAGAGCGCTAGCAGATCATAACTTAAATAACACTCCCTCTCTCTTACTAAGCCATTTGCTTTCCTAACTGAAACTGGTGGTTTGTGATTCTTCACATTATTCTTTTAATGTCATGACCTGTGTGTCAAAGTGAGAGGTTGCTTGTGGATTTTTCTTGTCTTTGAAAGCAATACTTTCTCCAGAGACAAAGAGGCTCTTTTACAACACTCTTAGCAATTGCCATGAGGTAGGAGCTACAAATCGGGCAAGCCTGGGCAGTTGCATGCTGACATTTTTCATTCCTCATGTCCCACAAGTATTCCTCTTTCAACGAGGCTTCTGTGTAAGTGAAAAGGAACTTTTTTGTTTCCTTGATTTAGTTGTATTGTGTTTTAAAATTTCTCTTTGGCTCTAATTTCCCTCTGGAAGCTGTCCTGGCCATAAAGAATTTCACACACCCCTTTTAATTTCTAAAATTGCAAATTTGTGTTGTTCCTCTAAACCTATCAGCAAATAAGGGACAAATTTACTTTATTTCATTTGCATTTTCAAAGCCTTTGTAAGCTGTTTTCCACAATAGACCACTCATAGCTTTGCACCTCAGAAATGAAAACGTAGGCAGATTTGGCCCTTGAAAAGAAGCCTTTTCCAACTTTTAGTAAACATTAATGACCTATTCATAAAGAAAAGGGCAAAAGTTTTGCACAAAGAGATGTTAAAACATTGAAAATCTGCTAAAGTCTATTGGAGAAGTAAATGATGGTGATAGGTTTGAGCAAACTCTTTGGGAAAGAGAAAAAAAGGCTACAAATACACCAAATTTAAACTTACTGTGAGATTAGGACGTTTCCATTGATGTCTTAGTGATTTTCATACATATGTAACATGAGAAGAACAGCTTTACCACATCAAACACCAAAAGTGTCCATGTACCTCAATATTCTGTCTCTGACACTGTCAATAGTGGTAGTTTTTGGAAGGGTGTCCGTATGGAGCAGGGATGTGGTGATACCTCCTTGGAATGTACTCCCATTTCCAGTGGCTGGCAACCGCAAGGCTGCCTGGACCACCAGTGTGTCTTTGCATTTCTTCCGGGCATATCTCCAGCTGTGTTTTGACCTTCTATACACCACAATGTCTTGTGGCAGGAGGTTCCACAGGTTAACAGCAATCTGTGAAAAAAGTAGTACCAGTTCATGTTTGCTTTGAATTTATTACCTGTTATCATCAGGTAATGTCCTCCTTCTCAATCTTTTATTGGGAGTACCAGTGAGGAGTCACTCCCAATTTCCTATTCACCTGTTCCATTCTACTTATGATTTTGCAGTCTTCTGTTATGTCCCTTTTTAGTATTTTTTTTTCCAAAATTAAGTAATCCTTATCTATACAGCTGTTCACTGTATCAAAGCTGGTTTATATCTTTGATCTTTCTTTTTAGAACCATAGAATAATAGAACCTTTTAGGTTAGAAAAGACCCTTAAGATCATCGAGTCCAACCATTTTTGCTGCTCTCTGTATCATTCTGGTTCTTCTATATGCTTGCATAGAAGAAATAGGCTTCATACCCTTTTGCCTTAAAAATATACTTGTTACCAGCAACAGAAGTGTGATGGAGACAAAATTCTGACAGCTACTGCTATTTTAGGCCACCATTCAGAAAATTGCTTTGTGCCATTGCCTTCTGCTGAGGACAGATGCTAGTTTTGCTTCTTAATGCAATACTGGAAGGTACTTGGCTCAGACCCAGACAGGCATTCAGGTTTCCAACTTCTGTTCCGGCTTCTAACATCTCACTGATTTAATGGAAAGCTGAATACTTGGTTAGATGTGGTTATGATAGGAACCTCAACAGAATTAAATGCTCAGAGTGTGTAATGGGGTTTGAGTTTGCAGGATCAGGGCATAACCGCTGAGCCTAACTAAATAGCAGTATTGCAGAGTTTTAGAGGTGTTAGAAAAAAGAGGCCCTTGGTAAACTGACACTATCAGGGATTATGGGAAACATTTTTTCTCCTGAAAGATACACATGAATGATCATTCTGTGGCTTTGCTCTTTGTGTAGTAAATTGTCACTTTGCTGGGCAAGGAGTGCAGGGAGGTGTTACCAGAAGAATGGAACCCACTGAAGTGTTAGGCAATCTGTATGAATGCTTCATTGTGTTTAGGGATATTCAACATGGTACTCTGCAATATAGAAAAAGAGGATGCATGGGATTTATGGCTTTATGCAAATGAAAAAAAAAACCAATGGTGGATACATGATTACATTTTCTTATAAGAGGGCAGGATTAGTGATTACATTTTCCTGTAGGAGGTAAGGAACAGCAGAGGACATCTACCTTTCCCAGCAGCTGATTTCTCCTGGTTTGTATTCAGTGCTCCACAAACAAAACCCCTTTGGTTACATATGTATCTAATATCACCTGGCAGGTACAGTGTCTGGTGAAACCGAGGCACAATTTTCTTCTGATTCAACATTTGTCATCAGTGGGAAATCTTATGTGGGCAAAGCCTGTGTGATTAGCCGACCCCTCCAGCAACGTAATCTCTAAGACAGTCATCTCAGATAAAGGTCTTGTGTTCATTTCTCTTACAAAAAAATGAAACTAGTCAGAAACAACAAATATGTCATTTCTTTTCCTCTAGGTTACAGCTTTCCATTTGGAACCCCTCCTTGCCTCATTCATCCATTTCTACCAGCATATACTGGATGAGTGTCTCATTATACAGTGCGTAATTCAGATTTATGAATGCAGTTCGTGTAAATTGGACATTAGTTGTGTTTCCAGATATGATGATTCAGCCCTAGAGAATTTGCTTTCTCTTTCCCATAGTTTGAAATGTCATGCCCCATAAGTAGTCTTCTCAAACATAGTGCTGGAAACCATGAATAGCAAAGAAGCACTCACGGCTCCGGGGAACATTCTGGGCATGGGGGATTTCACTATCATCTTTCTTTCCTTTAATTAGCCTGTATTCCTTGACTTTCAGTAGAATAACTAAATGACTAGGGGCCAATGACTAGAGCTAAATTAAAGATGGAATAAAGTACCCACAGGCATGTGAGTTACATCTGCTATTGTGCTGCTCATAAAAGTGGGTCAAGGGTTTGTTACCTGCTGTAAGGTTGTACTTGCAAGGTCAGGAGAGTTGATTATCAGCTGATGAGTCCTGAGGCAAATCCCAGGATCACAATAAATATAACCTTCCTGTGATGACTCTAGGCAGAAGAAAGATTTCATAATCTGTGAAAGCCAAAGACTGAAAACTAATTTCAAATCTTGCCAAATGACTTGCCACTCTCTGGGAGAGGTAGGGAAAGACTGAAGAGGGAAATTGAGGGCAGAATGAAGAAAGAAACCCTGATGTGGTGTATTTCACAGTGTTGCAACACAGATTGATGCAACCAATTGTTGGAAGTGCAAATAGCTCAGTGACCTCAGGTCCAAAGCATAAAGCTCTGCTGCAAAGAGGTCTGGCAGGCTTTCCGACCTGACTTCAGATTATAATAAATGCTCTAGCAAACAATGAGGTACTACATCTCGCTAAATTTGCAGGCAAAAAAGGTAAGCTGTGAAGTAATGCCAACGTGTTGTCAGAAACATATAAAGAGAGTATGTGGATGGAGGCCACCATAACATTCATAATCACAAAGCCATGCTTTCAGAAACAGCTGAGGTGCAAAGAGTTTATGAGGCAGATTTGCCGAAGCCAGTGAGCAAACTTGCCCTCTTCTGTGAGTGACCTGGGTTACCCCTACTTTGGCAAAGGAGAGGAGCCAGTTGGAAGTGTGGAACATCCTGTCGTGTGTCCACAGTGCCGTCACTTGGATAGTGAGGCACTCACCCAGCAACATCTGGTACTGAGTTGAGTGCCCGCACACACCCAGGCACATGGAGCTGTATGCACTCCAAAGGGTAATGTTGGCTTGTACTGGAGCCACACTTAAAGGCTTGATGCTGCTTATGTACAGGGAGGCTGGGCTAAGGCACTGCTCAAAAGATGATGACAAACCGTTAGATGTAGGTGCATTTTTCCCTAACCTCCATTTGAATTCCTAACCCAAGTGTAAATTGGTTTCCTATTGATTTCTCCGTTAGTTTCCATTAACATATAAGAAAGCCATTTTAAAGGAATAACTCTCCAGCAATTTTGTCCTCCACACAAAGTCATATTATCACCTACCGCTTTATTTTAAGTGTGATGGTACTGTGCTCAGTGTCTCCATTTCTCATGTTGATCTAGAATTGAACCATGAGGTCTTAAATACAGTAAAATTTAGCTTTACTCTTTAATAATGGGTATACATATATATGTATGGAGCACATGGGGGACAGGGAGGTGGTTCAAACAGCCCACATGACTTCACCAAGGGCAAGTCCTGCCTGACCAACCTAGTGGCTTTCTGTGATGGAGTGACTGCATACGTGGACAAGAGAAGAGTTATGGGTGTCATCTGTCTGGACTTTTGTAAAGCCTTTGACACAGTTCTCCACAGCATCCTTCTCTCTAAATTGGGGAGATATGGATTTGATGGGTAGACTGTTTGGTGGATAAGGAATTAGTCGGATCCAGAGGGTAGTGGTCAATGGCTTATTGTCCAAATAGACACTTGTGACAAGTGGTTTCCTTCAGGGGTCTGTACTGGGACCAGTACTGTTTAACATTTTCATCAATGTCATTTTCATCAATGACTTAGGCAGCGAGATTGTGTCCACCCTCAGCAAGTTTACAGATGACACCAAGCTGAGTGCTGGAGTTGAAATGCCAGAAGGATGGGATGTCATCCAAAGAGACCTGGACAAACTGGAGAGGTGATCCTGTGAGAACCTCATGAAGTTCAACAAGGCCAAGTGCAGGCTGGGGGTAACGGTGAACGAAAAGCTGGACATAAGCCAACAATGTGTGCTCGCAGCCCAGAAGGCCAAATATATCCTGGGCTGCATCAAAAGCAGCGTGGCCAGCAGGTTGAGGAAGGTGATTCTGCGCCTATGCTCTGCTCTAGTGAGACCCAACCTGGAGTGCTATGTCCAGGTCTGGAGCCCTCAACATAAGGACATGGAACTGTTGGAGCATGTCCGGAGGAGGGGCACAAAAATGATCCAAGGGCTGGAGCACCTCTTCTACAAGGACAGGCTGAGAGAGTTGGGGTTGTTCAGCCTGGAGAAGAGAAGATTTCAGGGAGACATTATTGTGGCCTTTCAGTACTTAAAGGGAGACTACAGAAAGGATGGGATCTCTTTAGCAAGGCCTGTAGTGACAGGACAAGGGGTAATGGTTTTAAACTAAAAAGGAGTAGATTTAGACTAGATATAAGGAAGAAATATTTTACAATGAGGTGAAATGCTGGAGCAGGTTGCCCAGATAGGTAGTGGAGACCCTATCTCTAGAAACATTCAAGGTGAGGTTGGTCAGGGTTTTGAGCAACCTGATCTAGTTAAAGATCACAGAATCACAGAATCACAGAACGGCAGGGGTTGGAAGGGACCTCAGGAGATCATCTTGTCCAACCCCCCTGCTTGAGCAGGCACACCTAGAGCAGGGGGCACACGATTGCATCCAGGTGAGTTTTGAATGTCTCCAGGGAAGGAGACTCCACAACCTCCCTGGGCAGCCTGTTCCACTGCTCTGGCACCCTCACAGGAAAGAAGTTTTTTTTCTCATATTTAAGTGGAACTTCCTGTGTTCCAACTTGTGCCCATTGCCCCTTGTCCTGTCATTGGGCACTATTGAAAAAAGCCCAGTCCCATCATCCTGACACCCACCCTTTAGATATTTATAGGTATTTATTAAATTCCCCCTCAGCCTTCTCTTGTCCTGGCTGAACAAACCCAAGCCTCTCAGCCTTTCCTCATAAGGGAGATGCTCCAGTCCCCTGATCATCTTCGTAGCTCTCCACTGGACTTGCTCAAACAGTTCCACGTCCTTCTTAAACTGGGGGGCCCAAAACTGGACAGAGTACTCCAAATGTGGTCTCACTAGGGCAGAGTAGAGGGGGAGGATAACCTCCCTCAACCTGCTGGCCACACTCCTTTTAATTCAGCCCAGGACATTGTTGGCTTTCTTGGCCACAAGGGCATGCTGCTGGCTCATGGTCATCTTGTTGTCCACCAGCACTCCCAGGTCCTTCTCCACAGAGCTGCTTTCCAGTAGTTTAGACCCCAGCCTGCACTGGTGCATGGAGTTGTTCCTCCCCATGTGCAGGTCCTTGCACTTGCACTTGCTCTTGTTGAATTTCATGAGGTTCCCCTTGGCCCAGCTCTCCAGCCTGTCCAGGTCTCGTTGGATGGCAGCACAGCCTGCTGGTGTATCAGCCACTCCTCCCAGCTTGGTATCATCAGCAAACTGGCTGAGGTTACACTCTGTCCCATCATCCAGGTCATTGATAAATATGTTGGACAGGACTGGACCCAGCACAGTCCCCTGGGGAACAACACTAGTGACAGGCCTCCAACCAGACTCTGATCTGTTGATCACAACCCTCTGAGTTCTGTTGACATGTCCCTGCTCACTGCAGGGGGGTTGGACTAGATGACCTCTGAAGGTCCCTTCCAACCCAAAGTATTAAGGATTCTATTATATGTATACTATACACACTGTGTGAACTGAATACATTAAATATTTCAGAAAATGGAAAATTAGCAGTTGTGATGTGACTTGTAGAATAGTTTTCCTGCTCTTCCTATTTTACAGAGTATGCTTAGTTCATTTTACATAAATTTTGGGGGGCTACAGCTATTCTAAGACCCTAAAAATTTCTGCCCTCTGAGATTTGGGGAACACTTGGCAGAATCCAATATTTCTGTATTTTTTCTCTCTTTTGTCTTATTTCCTGTTTTCTTTTTTTTTTTTTTTTTCATATTTTCAAGCATAGGCTCTTTGAAGCAGACAGAACAGTCAGGAAATTATATGCTCCACTTAGACAACAATGATAAAGATTTAACATTTGGGATTGGCATTAGATTTTAGAAAATCTGCTAGCTCGCAGATATTATATTTCATCACAAAAAGCAGAAAAGAATATGTATAATATAGCTCTATATTACATCTTTTATATATGTTTGCAAGTATAAAAGCTGTGCTTTGCATATGAAGAACAGGTACAGTGAAAATTCTTCTTTTAGGAGACCAGCACTGGATGCCAGTTAAAGCCATGGAAACTTGCCATGGGCTCAACAGCCCAGGGCTTGGCTCCTGTTTTCCTATTGTTTTCTACACTTCTGTTGAGCCTTGTTTGAGGAAAGGCGATGGCAAAACTCCCACTGACTGTAACGAAAGTGAGGTTTGGCCCTTGGTGAGCAATAAAAGCTCTGTGAAGCCTGGGGGTAGGAGCTCACTCCGGCTCCTGCAGGGCTGACATGCGCCACCGAGGTTAGCTCACACCCCACCCCTGCGTGCCTGTTCCAGCTCTGAGATTTATAGGACTCCATGGAAAAGTCCCCACATCACACTGCATGGTACACTCAGTAACCGATGAACTTTTAATCACTCTGGTTCATGGCTTCGAAGAAACAGTCTTGCTGCCACTACATAAATGTAAGAGATTATTAACTTCCCTTGTTCTATTTCTGGTTTGTTATTTACCTGAATATTAGGGCAACTTCTCAAATGGTATTGGTGGTGACAGTCGTCTGCAGAATGGTGCAAATGAAGAAATATGCTCCCCTACCTGGAGAGTGACCCCTTCTGTCCCTTTCAGGATGTGGAAGTGCTGTAGGAAAGATCTTCCTCATTCTTGTTTTGGTGCTTCCCTCAGAACCCCATAGATGATGGAAGGACTTTTGTCTTGAGACAACAAAGCTCTCCATGCCTGTCCAATGTCTGAGCCTCCCCAGAAATTATAGAGTAAAAATTTCTGCTCTGTGTTCCCTGAGATGATCCATCACATATGATCATTAACAATCGGGACAACTAAGAACCACTTCAGGCCCTGGGGTGAAAGAAATGACCGAATCCCTTCACTGATGTTGTTCTGGCCGTGGTCAGCTTGTTCTCTCCCAGCACTCCCTGTCCCAGCTCCAGCACCTCCATCTGCAGAACTGTTGCGGTTAAACTGGCGGGCAGCTAAACACCACATAGCCGTTCACTCACACACATCCCCACACACCCGCCCCCACCGTGCCCCGCAGTGGGATGAGGGAGAGAATTGAGGAAAAGGTAAAATTCGTGGGTTGAGATAAAGACAGTTTAATAGGACAGAAAAGGAAGGGAAAATAATAATAGTGATAAAAGAATATACAAAACAAGTGATGCACAATGCAGTTGCTCACCACCAATGCCCAGCCAGTTCCCGAGCATGGGCCACAGCTCCCTGGCCACCCTCCCCAGCTTTTTGTTCAGTGTGACATCATATGGTATGGATCATCCCTTTGGCCAGTTTGTGTCAGCTGTCCCAGCTGTGCCCCCTCCCAGGTCCTTGTGCACCCCCAGCCTCCTCGCTGGCAGGGCAGTACGAGAAGCTGAAAAGTCCTTGAATTTACATAAGCACTGCTCAGCACCAACTAAAACATCAGTGTGTTATCAACATTATTCTCATCCTAAATCCAAAACACAGCACTATACCAGCTACTAGGAAGAAAATTAACTCTATCCCAGCTGAAATCAGGACAAGAGCAAAGTAACTCTGCAGGAAATTCCCAGGCACCAACGGGTGAATGCAAATGGCCTGAGCAGGCAGGAGTGGGTGGCAGAAAGCAGGGAATAGAGCCATGAGGACATTGAGGTACCTCTCAGTTTCCAGTGCCCCACAGCTGCTGGCCCCTGGCAGAACTGTCCTGGCTCTCACGCCCTTTTTGCAGTCCTCCAGGTAGGGCCCATTGGCACGTTTGGGCAGTGGAGACCATTTTTTTCCAAAATATGCTCAGGAATTAGGACACAGTCAGGAATTAGGACACAGGCAATGACAGGATGTCAGAGAAGGAAGAAGAGCCCCATTTCTGTACCCCTTACCTCTCCACTGCAAATAGGTTTTGTTCCCTTGAATCAACGTCTGCCCTTGCCATAAACCTGACAGTCTCCCAGTTTGTTTTCCAACTTATGGTTTACTATTATTCTTTAAGGCTCCTCATATTTCACTCATAGGGAATAAGCCAATGTTTTAATCTTGTACCTGATACATTCTGGAATGTGTAGGGGAGATATACGTGGTTTTGCTTAAATTCGTTTGTGATCTTTGAAATTCAGTTTAAGTCACCAGGAGAAATAAATGGTCCTAACACAGGCAAATGATATACAGACATCACTGTAGCACATGGTCCATTCCACTGGTACTAATATAATCTGGCTTGCAAGGTAAAGAGCAGACATATCGATCAACACTTGGTTCAAACCTATTGTGGGGACAGTACTGTAGAAAGACCAATGCTTGATGAAGAGGCAGTTGAATAAAACCCACAAGGGCTTTCACTGCTTTCCATATTGACTTTCATTCTTTTCTTGTGAAGGATGATGAGTGACGTACTGTTCACACGTGAACGAGAGGAAGACCTGTGAGTCTCAGGCTTCTTTGAAAATTTCAGTCTAAGTAACAAATATTTTGTAAATGTTCAAGTGAGGAAGGAAATTCTGTGTAGCAACGATTTTTGTACTAGCAAGTGTTGGCATAAGGGTAGAATAACTGTTTTTTACTAGTTGTGTGGTTTTTTACTAGTGGTTTTACTAGTTGTGTGATTGATCCTGGTCCCCCTCCTCTGTAACTCATCTGCCCTTTTGGTTGATACATGGCAGTGAATAATTTATGTTCTGAGATTTTTCTTTTGATTCTTCAGGGATCTGGTATTTACTCTAAACCTTAACATGAGTGTCCTATTTGTGTGAAAATCTTCCACGTAGTTGGCATAGACATATACAGCTTATATTAACAACTTCAATGTCCAGTCAGAACAGAAAATCTGGTAATGCTGAATACCCTATTGGATAGAAGTCATCATAGGTCTCAGAGCTCCTGATGGAAAAGCTACAAAAAAGACACTAACTGGAAGCTTGCTAGAATGGGACAGCAAAACAGTGAATGAGGCTTAGAATATGGATCATAGAAAAGGCTTTTCTGTTGTCCCAACAGAAATCCATTGCTCCCATTATTGTGGATCTTGCAAAATCATATAGACATGCTTGGAGTCAGAGCAAGAGTTTATTTGGTGTTGCGTAAATCCTTGGCTGTTATAGTCAGGCAGAAGAAGTCAGTCTAGATATCCAGCCATCTGGAAATATTACACCTTTCAACATTTCTTTAAAGACTACAAGAAAGACCATGAAAATAAACACTTTCTCTGCTATACAGTCTGATCACTGTCTACTTCTTTTACTTAATGAAATAAATTCCTGTCAGTTCTCCACACCTTGAGATAGGATGTGTTGTACAGGTTATACAGGTTATTTTCTTTCACTCTGTGTAGTGGACCTGATCCTGAAAATAATTCTATTCTAATCTGAACATACAAGATGAACTCCTGAGTCTGTCTTATTGAAGAATAATTTTGGGTGTGGATTAAATTTCCCCAGGGAATTGAATACAATACATTGAATTATTAACCCGTGTCTTCTGCCAAGCATATGAAAAAGGTTAAAGACATCAAGTGCATGGGATCAGTAATATTTTCAGGAAACTTGCAGTGCAACATACAGTATTAAGAGATAGCTAGTAGACATACCACTGCTTTGTGGACATCCTTGTACTGCACATTACAGAGACATGACAGTTGTCTTTGCTCTTGGACTTGGTGGGCTCAAGAAAGCTGAGGATAAGGTACTTGCCAGTTTTCAGGGCTTTTTACTGTCATTGTTTTTGATACATACTATTACAACCCTATTATCATAGTGATCCTAGTGTAGCTTCTTTAATTTAATATTGAAACAACATTCCTTCTACATTTGTGAGTAACACACATGAGCAGAGACAACTGTAGCTGCTCGAACATTCAAACAAATAGGAACCATGTCCTGAAGTGCTATAAAAACTGTAACTGCTTTTTAAAAGCTCCTTATCTGTCAACTTCATAAATCTCTCTAACTCTGATTATCCATTTGGGAAAAAACATTTGGACAAAATATTATGTTGATTAGCAGTATATAAATATTAGATGTTATTACAACACTTATTGTCATTATTATTGATAAAACTTAAATAACATTAAAAACTGACAAATATCCAGTTTTATATATCCAACCTGTGACATTTTAAAGGATTTGGCTTTAGGGCAGTTGCTTAATGCTTCAAAATCTTGGCCCCAGTTTCCTCCCAACCCTGAATATCAGTCATATCAACAAAACATGGTAACTCTTGCAGCAACTTCAGAGAGAAAGCCTTGGCCCAAAGGAATTCATGACTCTGACTCATAGTAAATAATTTGCAAAGCTGAAAGATGAACCCGTATCCTTCATCAGTTATAATCACATTCTTCATTACGGAGCTTGCTCCAGAGCCAAAAATATGTTGTGTTTCTTTCCAGACACAGGGAAAGGTAGTGATTTGCCCAGAAAGCATACAGAATACACAGACAGAGACAGATGTGGGGTGGGGGAAATAGCACACAAACAAAGTGATCAGGACAAGTATAGACTCATGACATAACAGCTGTCACTTTGTTGTGAAAAAAATATAAATCCCCTTTCTAAGTCCTTACCTTTTATTCACTCCCATGTCTCCCAAGCAATTCCCTGCTATCATGTTCTTGCTTTCACACCTCCCCTCCCAATACACAGCCTGTACTCTCCCTTGAAATACAAAAACAACTACAGGGTAAAGAAAAGAGAACTCTGAAAGCATGCTTTGGTTTCTTGTAAATGTTCTAGTGCAGTTTATCTTCAGGAAGGATTTAAAACACTGATTCAACAAAGGTTTTAAAACTACTGCCTAGTACTATGAATGTCTTTTAGAGTACCAAGTCTTTTGGGATGGATTTAGAGGTTACGTGGGATGATGCTGGTTGATATTGGAAGTGCCAGTTTCACAGTTTGGTTTTTTTTGTGAATACTTTTACTATTCACCTAACACTCCTCTGTATTTCCTGATGCTCCTCATCAGTAAATCCATTGGCTAGGGTGGCATTAAGAAGCAAGGAGAAAGAAATGTGAAGCTAGTGTTAATGCCACCTAAGATTTTAATGAGTACTTTAGAATATTTTTCAATTTACATATGGAAAATTCATGGGTTAACATTTGAATTTTAGCTCATGAACAGTCAGGATGAGAAGAAAAATATTTAGTTCCCAACTGTAGCAGTTACAACAGGTTTTGGATATGAATTAATATCAGTCCTATGGGGATACTCTCTGAGAGTTGTTTATACTCACTGAAGTCAGAGTTTAAGGGTGAAGTATATTCAAGAGCTTTGAATCAAATTAACAAAGTTATCTGTGATGCTAATGAGTCATTCTAGGCAAGCAATGTTTCAACATTTTATACTTTCAAAGTTCATTCCACAAGATCCACTGCAACAATAAGTAAAGAATGATCTTGATCATTCCAGACACTCAGAGACTAAAAATCTAATATTTGGCAATTCAGATAACCAGAAGAATGGAAGAATGGTTTTGCAGACTTGAAAGTCTGTGGTCATTTCTTCTGACTACTCTCACCATCTTCAGATGGATGGGTTTTATTCCTGACTTGTGGTTTGCTTTGGCTCACGTACTCTTTTTTTTCTCAACTGCAGCTCTCCATCACTTTTTTAATCCTTCTCTGAAGAATTTCGTTTACCCTGATTACGAATGTCTCGCTTGCTCCCCCTTCTTAATGTATGTAACAGCCTCCAGTCTTCAAAATTCACCTAGTATCTGTAGCTGTTCCCACAGATGTGTCCAAGATCACACTCGGCAGTAAGATAATTTCCTCCCCGTATCTCCTGCCTGAATCATCTTCTTCCCTTCATTTGCCATGGACTGATGTCCATCTGCCTTTTGTCTCCTTTTTACCATCCTTCTGGCTTCACTTCTTCCCTTCTGCTGGACCAATGTGGCAAGCTGTCCGCTTTATTCTCCTCATCTCATCCCCTACACTCATTCCACATCACTGATTAATCCAATTCCCTACCATTCACTTACTTCCATTAATCTCCTTTTTGATCTGCTGCACAATGACGTCCCCATTCTTGCCCTTTACAGAACAGTATCCCTTTATGGATCTGAAGCTGAGACCCATCTCTTTGGCCACTGCATGCTGCCCTCAGCAGTGCTCCTCTCCCTCCCTCATCCACACTCACTGCTTCCCTTCCCACCCACCCCTCTGGGCTTTCTTCTGGCTACTCCCCCACTGATCTACACCATCATCCCTTTGTTCTCTGATTCAGCTATTGACCTCACACAGATCTATGACTACTTCTCTAACCTTGGTTATCCCTCTGACAGCACTTGCATTTATTTTTTGATTCACCTATATCGTTTGGTGGTATTTGTCCTCTGGATTTAAAAGCTTGGACAGTAAGAGCATCAGGCACATGAACTAAGCATTGTATATTCTCTCCTTCGGCTGGTTTACTCCCCTAATGAGTAAATGAATGCTGATCAAAGGAAAACGTACTTCACCTCCATATCAGAGTCTTCAAGATTTCCTTAGTCTTTAACTTCTTTTTCTCCACATTGAAAGTGGGCTCTGGCAGCAATGATCCCATTTTGATCTGCCTCAGCTTATTCTTTTCTGTTTCTTTTGGAGCCTTCTCTTTATTTCCCACCTCTCACTATTCAGGTACCCCAGCAGTTGTTTCTACCTCGCATGCCTTCTTCATTACCTTTGCCTCTAATGAATATATTATCCAGCTCCACCTTCAATGTTCCTTCCCTTAGCTCCCTCCTTGATTTTCTCCAAGATGACTCAGCTCTGCCCTGGGGGCTAAGTATGTGTGATAAAGCCTAGTTTAAAATATCATCACTTCGAAGATGAGTATGGTCACGTACTCTCTCATTCTAATCCTATAGATTATTCCTCACTGAGTCTTCAGTTGTCTTCTCTCTTTACCAGCATTAGTTACCCACATCTTTTCCTACTGCCCTGCTTGCTAGCAGACTCTTAAATCTGTTTTGCTGCTTCTTTCCTTTGGCCTCAGTTATGCTTTTCCATCCAGTCTACCCAACCTATTGAGAAAAGTTTTCTGTATTGGTTTCCTAGGGGTCTCCTCTTTTCTCTTTCAGTTTCCCCTTTAAAAATAAAAAAAAAGAAAGAAAAAAAATCTGACATGGCATATTTATCTTCCTTCTGCCTTTATCCAACCTACTCACTATCAATTTCTTTGGGTTTTGTTGTTGCTCAAGGCAATATGACCAAAGCAGGGGGTCTTAGGATCACTCAGATTATAAAATGTGGTCTATACTTACACAATGCTATGTACACTTAAGGTATAATTTTAAACATAAGGTGCCATGTAAGCAAATATTTGTCAGCATATATTCATATAAAGAATAATAGCTATGTATAATGGACACCAATTCTGAACAATAAATTACTGAAAATATGATACGGCTGCTGAGTTGAACAGGACCAACATTCCTGGAGATTGTGCAAGGCCACAGAGTTCAGCTGGACAAAATAAGAACAAATCACTCCTAGTGAAAAAGTATGTCCCAATCACCTTAGTCCCTCTGAGTGGTGTCGCCTTGGGGAAGCCAGATGGTTCTGTTATACAAACCTCATTTAAAGTTGAACATGACCCTGATTCAAATAATGGCATTTCTCATAAGTGAGGGTTCATTGTACATCGTTTGTAGGATCAGGCAGAGAACAGGATGTTCACTATATAAAAGCAATGGAAGACACAAAACAAGACAATTTATAATCTGAGTTTTTCCAACATTTGTGTTGCAGTGAATCCAATGATTCAGCTGTTTTAATTACACCTCTTGGTCAAATTGCAATAGAATAAACAATTGATCTTTTTTTCTGTAACCATAACTTCAATTTTGTTTTCGTCCACAAATGTGTAGAGAGGCACAACCATACCACATGAAAGCCTGCACAGTAATTTAGCATTCCATCTTTTTTTTTTCCATCACTAATAGTTCCCATATTCTCTCAACCAGTATTCTAGTCTTGAGGCTTTCTTTTGCTTCCATGTTGGCACAATCTCATTTGTGATAACTTATAAAGCTTACCTTCATATTTTTTCAACAAGTAAGACTTAGCACAGAATGATATTTTTACTTTAGTCAAAATGAGAGTTCTGTTTTCTACAATGTCTCAGATCTTCAGTGACCTGCAAAGGTCACATCACACCTTCATTTCTGGATCTGCAAAATGAGGAAATGAGCAGTGTCTTATTTAGAAGAGGTAGCAAATCCAGAACATAAAAACAGTGAGTTACAAAGATTCTCTGGGGATAGGACTGTGCAAGTATCTCAAATGACTGTGCATTAGAAGGTCATAAAGAAGTTTCAAATCAGTTTATTTAGCTTTTAATATCAGGAAGTTCCCTTTCCCAAAGAGTTTTTATTAGTCCTTTGCTTCATGTAGATGAAGGATCTTTTATGTGTAGTCTTTAGCAAATGCTGTGCTCACTTCTAAATAAATTATTCACTTTATTCTCATTATCACATAAAACAGAGGGAATAAAAGGAAATGTTACCTCTTCAAGAATCTAGTTCAGTTATATCTTTATATGTTATTTTATATATGTGAATTTGTAGAGGTGTAATATTTCTATCTTATTTATAAGGAACGGAAACTAAAAACTGTCCTTCCTGCTTGTAGTCACATATTACACAGGAATAATACACTTGTCTAATTTGGGATATGTTTTCAGGGTCAACATCCTGCAGCAGCATTGCTAAAGGCAATGTCTGGGTTTCCCTTCATGAACACACAAGAGAAGGAAATGAAATGAAACATCCATTATCTGGTCTACACCTGGAGGCTCACTGCTCTATAGAACTGAGAGCGCCTCATCTTTTCACAATAAATACAAGTAGGGTGAATGTTTGGTGTTTTTTTTTTCTTTCTCTCACAAGAAGACAACTTAGGAATAGAAATCTCATCATCCAAAGCCCAAGGACAACATAAAACCTTTTCTGGACCAAAGCTACTTAATTACTTACTGTCTGTCGGCCAAGCTGCTGTTCTGCACTTAGCATCATGCTTCATTGTCTGACAGTACAGCTGGCTGGAGGCTGAAATTGAAAATCATTTTCCTTTGCTCAATTTCCTTGTAAACAGCAAAAGAATGGTGTTGATACGCCAGACTTCACTGGGAAAGTCCATTGCCAACATGCAAGATCTGTCTCCAGTGGTTTTAAAAAGAGGATTGTGATTTGTCTCCTACAGAGCTAAATCAGGACACATTCAACTTATGCTTCATTTAGTCTTTGCTATGGTAGACTCACTTTGACCTATGCTGCACCAATTATGAATAATTGAGAATACTAAGGAAAAAAAAAACACAGAAAAAATTGTCTTAAGTTATAAAAACACTTAGGAGAGCTAAGAGACCTATTGCTAATAGGCAATTTATTAAGTATTCAGGCCAACGAAAGACAAACTCAGATTTTTCTGTCTTGGCCTATTTACACTTCTATTGATCTTAATGTCAATTTTACACTATCTATAAGTTTATGTATGCCTTTGTAGTGTAAACCAATATTAAAACTAAATTGAGTATACATTCTTGCATTTTGCTGAGAAGCATGGTGGTGAATTTTGCTTTTCATCACTTTGCAAATAAAGATGTTACAGTTTTACTAATTTATTTGGAATTCAGATTAATTCTATTAACACTCAGTGGAAATGTATTTCGTAATATTATTTCTGGTGGATTGTTTGACTCTTGCTGTATTCGGATGCGACCTCAGTGACCAGCCATATTTAATTTTCATTAGTATTAAGTTGCACAAGTAGCGAGTAAAGGTGTACTTTTGGGGAGCAGGATTCATGCTGCTTGTTAAGTATTATGCTTTACTAGTGTTTATTATACTGTTTATAGTTTTAGGGTCCAGATTTGGTTCCTTTGAAGTTAAATGTGAAACTCCTTTTTCTTTCAGGGTAAGCTGTATTGGAGCAATAAATCACTATATCCTCTCTTTGTAGTCTTGATTTTATGAAGATCTGTTAGTTAATCAAAAAAAGAGTCATCTGCTGACTGGTATAAGTATGTTCAGTGACTGATTTAACATAGGCTTGGTAGACAAGGCCATATTTGCAAAGCTGTAACAGAACAGCTTTCTGGGGCAGACTAAATCACAATGCTCCCTGAGTTTCTTCAGATGGCTATTGAGTCTGCTGTATTGCAGTTGTTGTGCTGATTAAAGGCTTATATACATTCTATAGGATGTACTCTATAAGCTGTGCTCAAACTTTCTAGTCCCTTGGGGGCACTTGTGTTGAAGGGCTAACAAAGTTTTCGCAAAAAAACGCTATTTCCAGACAAATTGATGACTTACAGTCTTCATTTAATATACAAGTAAGTGCCTTCATAAATATTCATAAATATTTGAGAAATGCCAAGAACGATCCAAGAAGGAAAGGGAATGTCTACAGAAATGCTTTTAATAACTGTACAGCTCAAATGTACTGTGAGTTCTGTCTATATCAAGCAGCCCAGTGTTTGCATGGCTCTTTTACTGGGTCAGAGAGCTATAACTAAAATGTCACATCTTAGCATTTAATAAAAACCACAGCATGGCCACTTTATCATTGCAACCTCAATGTAGCAGAAAGTCACAGGTATTTCTAAAGTAAAGCTTTGAAGTAGTTATGGGGAATGGAGTTAAGAAAAAAATGTCTGTAAGTTTTGTAAGATCAAGTCTTAATCAAAATTACTGGACTGTTAAGACCAGATGCTCCAGTTTCCTGCATGTATTTCAGATCCGGACTGTGATTTCATTGAAATTGCAAGAATTGCTGTGTTCAGTTTCAGTGTTTCCTTAGACCTGTCAATAGGAGAAAAAACAAATTATATGGCCAGTGGAAGCAAGGCCAGGTAACATGGGAGGGCTATAGGGATGCTCTTTGCCACTGCAGGGAGGAAATACGTGCAGCCAAAGCTCAATTAGAGTTGAAGATGTCCAGTACTGTGAAGGACAATAAGAAGAGCTTTTTAAAATATATTAATGGCAAAAGGCAGGCCAGAAATAACATTGGCTCTTTGCTTGGTAAGAATGGTCACCTCACAGGCAGGGACACAGACAAGGCAGAGACATTTAATGCTTTCTTTGCCTCCGTCTTCAACACCAATGGTGGGCTCAGGGACCCCCAGAGCCCTGGGCTAGGGAACCATGACTGGGAATTCTAAACTCCCAATCAATGCTGAACTTGTGCAGGACTTGCTGCTCCAACTAGATCCCTATAAGTCCATGGGGCCTGGTGGGATTCATCCAAGGGTACTTAAAGAGCTGGCTGTTGTCATAGTGAGACATCTCTCAATGATTTTTCAATGCTCTTGGGAATCTGGAGAGGTCCCAGTTGACTGGAATCTGTCAAACGTTGTCCCAGTCTTCAAGAAGGGCAACAGGGATGACCTCAGTAACTACAGGCCCGTCAGTGTTACTCCTATGCCTGGTAAAATTATGGAGAAGATTATTCTGGGAGTTACTGAAAAACACCTGGAAGACAATGCAGTCATTGGTCCCAGCCAGCACGGGTTCATGAGGGTAAAGTCCTGCTTAACAAATTTAATTTCCTTCTATGACAAGGTTACCCACCTAGTTGACCAAGGGAAGCCAGTCAATGTGATATTTTTGGATTTCAGTAAAGCTTTCGATACTGTCTCTCACAGTATCATCCTGGACAAACTTTCCATCACACAGCTGGATAAACATGTAATGCAACGGGTGAGCAACTGGCTGATGGGTCAGTCTCTAAAGGGCCATAGTAAATGGGGTAACATCGGGCTGGTGGCCAGTCACTAGCAGGGTTCTGCAGGGATCCATCTTAGGGCCGGTACTCCTTAATCTCTTCATAAATTACTTGGATGCAGGACTTGAAGGAATACTAATTAAGTTTGCTGATGACACAAAATCGGGAGGAGCTGTTGACACTCCTGAGGGCAGAGAGGCCCTGCAGTGGGATCTGGACAGACTGGAGAGCTGGGCAATCACCAACGATACAAAGTTTTACAAGGGCAAGTGCCAGATTTTGCACCTCGGGCATGGCAACCCTGGGTGTACACACAGACTGGGGAACGAGAGGCTGGAGAGCAGCTCTGCGGAGAGGGACCTGGGGGTTCTGGTCAGTGGCAAGTTGAACATGAGCCAACGGTGTGCCCTGGCAGCCAAGAGGGCCAACCGTGCCCTGGGGTGCATCAGGCCCTGCGCTGCAGCCGGGCGAGGGAGGGGATTGTCCGCTCTGCTCTGCGCTGGTGCGGCCTCACCTCGAGTGCTGTGGGCAGTTTGGGGCGCCACAGTGCATTAGGGATATAAAGCTACTAGAGAGTGTCCAGAGGAGGGCCACTGGACACTAGTGAAGGGTTTAGAGGGAAAGCCATAGGAGGAGCGGCTAAAGTCCCTTGGTTTGTTCAGCCTGGAGAAGAGGAGGCTGAGGGCAGACCTCATCGCCGTCTGCAGCTTCCTCCCAAGGCGGGGAGGAGGGGCAGGCGCTGATCTCTTTGGTGACCGATGACAGGACCCGAGGCAATGGCAGGAAGGCGTGCCAGGGGAGGGTTAGGCTGGATCTTAGGAAAAGGTTCTTCACCCAGAGGGTGTTGGAGCCCTGGAACAGGCTCCCCAGGGAGGCAGTCACAGCACCAAGCCTGGCGATATTCAGGAGGCACTTGGACAACGCCCGCAGAGATATGGTGTGAATTTGGGGTTGTCCTGTGCAGGGACAGGAGTTGGACTCAATGATCCTTGTGGGATCCTTTCAGCTCAGGACATTCTATGATTCTATGATTCCTCAAACGCAAGATGTCTGCAGAGATGGGAGGGACAACAGAAGTCTGACTTTCTTGATACCTGTATGTTAAGTAGTCCTTGATTATCTGTAGCGCATCAGCACAGAATCTGAAATAAAACACTTTCCAGAACAAGAACCCAAATGTAATTCAGTGCAAAAGCAAATTGAAGGTACATTTAAAGCAAGTGCATGTTCTAAAGAAGTTCTTTCTGCTCTGTAGCCATTTGCAGTGGCATGAGACTCAATAGTGGCCAATGACAGGCCAAGGGGCAATGGGCAGAAACTGGAACACACAAAGTTCCACTTAAATATGAGAAAAAAAACTTCTTTCCTATGAGGGTGACAGAGCCGTGGAACAGGCTGCCCAGGGAGGTTGTGGAGTCTCCTTCCCTGGTGACATTCAAAACCCATCGGGACGCATTCCTGTGCCCCCTGCTCTAGGTGTGCCTGCTCAAGCAGGGGGGTTGGACAAGATGATCTCCAGAGGTCCCTTCCAACCCCTGCCATTCTGTGATTCTGTGAGACTGTTTCACAGAAACATCTGGTTGAATTTACCAGCTGCTATTGAGAAGAGTAAGTGAATAGTGAAAGATAACTAAACTGATTACCTTTACAGAATAACGATTAAAATTTATGTGAATTCTGCCTAAAGAGAGAATTAACTCATTTCATTGAGGCATTTTTAAACCTAGTATAAAATGAAATAATCCTTACATATTAAGGACTTGTCTTTGCTGCAGAAATAACTGATGTATTGCTCTTAATTTGAATTCCATCCACAAACAAAGCCTTTCCATTCAATGTGGAAATATTCTTGCACACAAGCTAACTGGCCCATTGGGAGGTATAGGCTACAGCTCAAGTCGGCAGGGTTGCTGGATACTGCTAATCCATTCACTATTTACTGTGTCTCGTCACAGCTGTGGCTTCTTTTGCTCCAGCTAAGCTAACTTAAGAGGCATTAAAACCAAATATAATGCTCTTGGATTTACTAAGGGGAGAGGTGGAGAAAGGAGATGAGAGTCCCTGGTTTGATACTTGGTGTGGTCAGAGGAGCTGTTGGCACTCACTGAGGTGTGTCCCATCTCCTCCTTACATCACAGTTTTGTCAATAAATCACTTAATTCTTCCAAACTGCTCTCCAGGCTCTTCTGGCATATTGGCTGGGGATTCATTCAGTTGCCCACATGCAGGCATCAGGCATTTGTGATCCCCAGCATATCGGAGACACACACAGGCCCACCAATACAACTCACAGACCAGAGGATATAACCCAGGGCCTATGAGACGCTCCTTGGGGTGGCAGCTGGAGGTGAGGTGGTACCCTTAGAACATCCTAAGTGGCACCTGGTGCCTGTGTCTGAGCAACTGAATCAAGCCCTTCTTCTCTGTTGATGATAATGTGAGCTTAGATGCTTCTATTTAGACATCTAGACATTTTGAGCTGCAGCTGACTCCTACCCTGACGGAGCTACCACTTTCAACCGCCTCAGCAAGATTTGCTGGAGCCCATTTGTCAAATCTCTAAGATGTCTGAGCAGATGGGTTAACAGTTTTAATGATAGACTACTATAATAATTACAGTGGTAATATAATTTTATTTTACCATATTGTAATATTATCTTATTTTTATTATTTCAAGTAATTAGAAAGTAGTAAGTGCATGGGACTGCTGAGGCTGTCCAGGCAAATCACCTGAATAATGCAGGCAGTGGGGTAGCAGGTGCCATAGCAGCTGGTAGCCACTGCTGCAGAAAGGTCTGAAGGCTCACAAGCTGTTATAAGAAATGCCAATTATTCTTCTACATTAAATATATCCTACAACATCCACAAACACAACTACTTTTTCCTATTGCCCCCAGATTCTGCACGACTGCCCAGCCTCACCACAGGGGTAAGGTCTCTTGTGCAGATGTTGGTGGCTGTGTCTGGCTGTGGTGGTTTCAGATGTTGCTGTCTTCAGTCTGGCCTGTCTGCTGGGGCTGATATCCCTGTACCTGCAGAGAAGAATGTATGCTTGGACCTTAGCTCCTTCAGGTCAGAGTCTGGTATGTCATGTTAGTTTTAATCTGGTTTCAAAATCACTTTTGCTTTGAAGTAACATTGCAACCATCAGGACAGACGTACTGGTACTTCTGTATACAGGACCCAGAACATTTGGGGTTGGCCCACCTTTGTTTTACTGTTTAAGCTACAAGGAAATGTGAGACAATTAAGGTTCATGGGGAATCACAAAGGCTCGCATGAAGTTTCTATTCCAGCACAAGGCACAGGTGTCTGAAAACCACAAAAGACCATGAGTGGCCTCTAAGTGGTGAACCACATTTTCCCTGGAAATGCCCCAGACAACAGCCATGGAAGTCCCCGGGGACAAGAGCCAGTAACACCTGCCAAGTGACAGCAGACACAAACTTGCAGACAACTCAGCAGACACAGGAGTTTAACAATTCACTGTTGATTTGCGAATGCAGGATGAATTCCCAGCAAGTCTGTTTCCAGGCTTTTGTAGTTCAAATGAAACCTTTCACAAGTCTCTAGGAATTGCCCCTCATGATGAAAAAAGGGTGAGGTGTTTGGAAGTCAGTATAAAGAATGCGATAAACTTCAATTAAAATAAAATGTCAGAAAAGATAAAACCAGAATTTTTTTGTTGGTCTTAAATGGAGTTTGGAAATTGTGTTCTACTGGGGTGTAGAGAGATATTAAATAGCTTTTCTGAAATTATTTATCTGTGACTGCTCAATTGTTAAGTGTGTTGACATTAGTGAGATTTCTGTTGCGGAGTGGTTGCAGAATGTGACGTATATGGTAGAAAAACAACAAGAAAGTAAAATTTTTTTTTTCCCCAGAAAGAGAAAAGACAGATTCTTAGGTGGTCACATGGTAGATCTGATGGAGGAAAGGAATTCCTGGAAATCAGTGCACAACAGAAAACAAAACTGCACTTGCTCACTTACTTTTGATTTTTGAGCTTGCACCGAAAAAGCCATGGAGAGTAGAGTAAAATTTAAAGATGCAGTGGGAAATGAAAACAATGCCTAAACCTTTTGAAATTATTGCAAACTGAAGCAAGTTTTCTTCTCCAGGGAAAGGTTTAGAAATAAAGTTATGTATGGACATACTTATTTATCATCTAATATCTGATTACGGACTAAAGAAAGCTTAGAAGACCCATACCATTGTTAACAGTAGGAAATTCTCATTGAACTCAAGTAGTAAAGATCTCTGAATCTCAAACTAAATGTCCTGGGCTCTGTTCCCATTTTTTCTTTGCTGACAATGTCTGGTTTATGAAAAAGGGGCCATTTTAAATTCTTTCAAGAACAGAGTGATGCTGAATTGTTCAGAAGAAAATCCCTTCAACTCTTCTGTTTTAGAAAGGCAATGATCAGCATGTTATAACCTCTCCATATGCACTAAAAAGAAAAGAATATGAGGGATTATTTTGGACAAAAGGATATAGATGTCATCGAGTAAAAAATTAGTTGTCCACTAATTATTTAGAAAATGTGTAAGTAATAATTATTTAACTGGTAGACAGGAGAACTATGCAGCCTTGAGCAGGTAGTGACATCCAAGAAGATAAATGAGCTACAATATTCAGATTAAACAAAAAAGGACCATACACAATGAGCAACACATACACAATAAGCAAAGTACCACATTTTCTAGTTAATGCCAAAACTGAGTTTCAGAATGAACTGTTTGTGGAAGTTAAAAAAGTAGTTCAGCATATCTGAATAAATTATTTTCCACTATGTAGTAAAAACAGAGAAACACATGGCATATATTATAACTTCAGATGCTTGAATATTCTTGGAGTGGAGACTGCCTGGCAACTTTTGTACCAGCTGGAAGAGTGAGGACCCAGCTGGCTTGGCAGCAGCCACCATATTGTGCCTTGGCTGGCAGATGGCCATCTGACACTCTTCAAGGGTCCCTGTTCCTCCTGTCTGCATGTCTGCAACACTGAAAGCCCAAGACCACATTTAGGAGGAGTGGGCAGATCATTCCCAGCATTGTCAATCATGTTGGCACATGACAGCAGGGTGTGAAAGACATGAGGGACAGACGTTCCTGAAATGGGATGAATGACAGTGCTGGCGGAGGCCTGAGAGCAGGTTTTTGGGGTACTTCAACACTGAAATTTCCATCTCAGGATTATGAAGGGGTGATGAGAATTCAAGAGCGGGTGCCACTGTGAGGGAAGGGGAAAATGCAAAAATTCATGCAGTTTTTGCAAATTCTTGCTTACATGAATGTAGAATGCAAACAAAGGAACTATAATAATTTATATGTTTTTAATGCCTTTAATCTAAGCATTACAGGACTATTAACACATCAGAAGTAAGCTCCTCACAGTCAGGTACTGATGTTATCAAGTTATAGAAATGAATGTAGCAGAGAACTGATTGGAACAAACTCAGTTAAGCAGGGAGGGATGAAGGCTGCACCGAGCTTCAGGTCATGGAGGGAAGGCAGCTACATCATAAACAGTCACGTCACTTCCTCGGATCTCTTCTAGTAAGGAAGGGAAAGTCCCAAATTAGGAAAATGGGCACCTCCAGGAGTCCTGGGTCTTTCAGAGGGTTAGATGTAAATAGAAAAATGACACAAAATGGGTCACCCTTTGCTAGACACCGAAGGTCCCACAGGGAGATCACCAACACAACAGATCTGTATGAAATAAAGCATTATTGGTCCTACGCCTCAAAGAATTAGTGCTTTTTTTTTTGTTCTTTGTGTACCTATGACAAACACAGGGGTTGTCCATCCTTCCCATTGCCTTTAAGGCAAACACAGTTGCAGCAAGTCAAGCTTGGGTAACTTGCTCAGTCCCTTCCTTGCTTATTAACTAGCACACCTACTCTGGCACCACTCTGGTGACCACCTCCTTCTTGGGCTTCCTCATGCAGCACATCTAGGAGTAGCTGAGAGGTGGGTGGCTTTTCTCAGGCATTGGTGGGAGCTGGTGGAGGAGTAAACCTGCAGTCAATGGGTATTTAATTCTACCCAGTGGGGTAGTGGCAGGAGATCCCCGTGCATCCCTACCCACACAGGCTGTGGCATGGTCTCTGCCAAACAGCCCCATCTGCAGCTCGTGCTGCTTCAGGGGAAACCACAGACCACCAACAGGCAGAGCTCTGCAGCAAAGCTCTTCTTGAGAAAGTTTTCATGGTTTGGTAGCTGGTGGGGGTGCTTCGATCTTCAGGAGGAACACCATCAGAGCTCATAATCTCCTTCTCCCACAAACCCCGAACCGTATGGACACTTACCCAGCAGTAGTGCCAGAGACTTGTCTACTCCACATGGCAGAGAAACTGCACTGAAGGTGGTACAACTCTCCCTGTTCATATGAGTGAAATACCCATTTAATAGCTTCAGGCCAGGATGAAACTCTTGTGTTATCTGTTCTGAATACCTGCATCCCATTGTCCAAAACACAATATTTCACCAGTTCCCACAGAAGGGAGAATTTGTTCTCTGTTTATCTGTGAAGATGTCCAGCCCAAAATCCAGAGATTGGATTCATTGAATTGACAACAAAACACTTTCTCAAGGATAGTAAGCAATGCTTTCACACACACTGAAATTCTATTTTTAAATTGGAATCACAAATTTATTTCCCTTTGACTTTCAATGATATTTAAGCACCTGTCTCTTTGAAAACAGATCTTTGGCTTCTAAATCATTTAGTCACTGCTGAAAATTGTATCCCATCTGTTGAGGAATCTGACTCACAAAGTCTTGGATATACAGATGTTCATATTAACCAAATATTTCTCACATATGTAAGATGTTCCTTGCAGAATGCCTTCAAAATTGTAGTGCAGAATGAACAAATACACCAAGTCCTTTGCGTAGTTAGGAAGACTAAGATGGGCTTCAGTTCTGGTAAGCATAGTATGCGACCCTGGCAAATTATGGGCTAACTATCAGGACACAAGTTTTGTAGCACTGAAACCCTGTGGCCTTGCTAGTCCAGGCCTTTGCCTGTGGCGGCAAGGCCAGCAAGACCAAGGAATTGCTAGCGTAGGTGCTTCTGCAAGCTAAGAGGTCCAAATGCCTTTGGGACCACAGCTGGCTTGTGCTCTGACGCTAGGCATGCAGGTACATGTTTTACAGCTCAGGGGCCTAAATTTATGATTAGCTACAGATTAGTAAGTGTAGAAAAATGGTTATTAACTCCCTTTTTAAAGTAATAGAGCTGCACTGACTTTGTACCCTGACTTTACTGCAAGCAGTCCTGCTTTACCTCTGTGTGTCACAGAATTAGGTTTTATCCTTATATAAGTGCTGTATCTTAATATCCACCACATGGATCTGTCGTGACTTCCCATGTTAGCTCAGGCATACCACACTGTGCTCATAATGAAGTCAGTGGGAGAATTGACTTGGAATTAAAAAAAAGGAAAGGATTGGGCACTGTGTAAGATAAACAGAAATGTAAGATTTTTTAACTCCCACTGCATTGCATTATAATTAAAATATTGTCTTTTAAAATTGAAAGTTTTAGCAGTTACAAATACCTTTCATGTGAAGTTCAGTGGTAAGCTTCTCTTCTCATGTTACTTCTGAATTACAGAGGCATAAAAGAAGAATTAGCCCTTGATATTTGAATTCACTATAAACCCAAAATGCAAAAATATCTGATCTTTTCTGGATGATGTTGAAGTGTAGGGGGACTGATGTGCTACTTTCTTCTCCACTTCTATAATGAAGCCACTCTATATATGTCACTTCTATGTATTTATTAAACTGTTATTCTTAAATTGTGGATTATGAGCCCCAGTAAGACCCTGCAAGGGTCCAGCAGTTGAGGGGAGCAGTCAGCATCATCCCCATCCCTTACAGGTTGTCAGTGAGAAAAGGCTGTAATTACAGGTGAGTGTCTGCAAAGGTCAGTGAACTGCTGCCTGCATTAATTGTGCATTTTCCCCTATTCTTTCAACACCAGGAAGTCAGTGTGAACACTTTCAGCCAGTGATTATTGCCTTTTCTCACTTTTCCACCTGGACAGACCAGTGCTACTGCTGATCCAGGAGCAGAAGAAAGGCAGATAAGCCGGAGGGGATTCAGACATACACCTAGAAGAGTTTTCTATGTAGTAAAACAAATTAGGCCCTAAAGCCAACAGATTTCAGAGAACTTTTAACTGGTGATGCCCTAGACAATGGTTATCTGCATTTTTAGTCATCTAAATGCCCTTGAAGGTGTAGCCTCAGGCCCAGAGCAGAGGTCCTGTTTGAGTAAGAAGTTGGCAGCCACCGAGGCAATGCTGCTCTGAACACAGAGTGAAAACAATTTGAGTCACAACTGCTTTAGAAATAGGAGAAGAAGTCTTACAGCTAAGCCCAAGTCTTGTCTTTTCACTGGCAGAATTTCATCAGTAAAACAGTAGATTTCTTTACACAGATTGATTATTTCGGAATATATACTCCCCTGGGTCCCACTGTTTGACAGATTGAATGAATCCTGCTACAAAAATCCTTATTCAGTATTATCTGCTTGTCAGAAAAATGGCTTGATTAAAATGGCATTATTTTCAATTCCCTTCTCATAGGCAGCTGATCATCTGCTGTCCATGTTTTCTTTTTGTAGGCTCTGGAGCCATCTCATTTATGGCTGCATTCTGCCATGCTGCTCACAGGCCAGGCTAATCATTTCTACAGACAGCATGCTCTACTTCCACTCCTTGCAGGTTTTTGAAACAGCAAATGGCAAAATACTTGGTGATATTAATGTTTGAGCAAGTTCTTATTCATGTTAAAATTTATGAAAGTTTATCCGATTCATAGATCTGTCTTACCCATGCTCGTGGTATGCCACGCTCGCAAGTAAATCTAATGCCTTGTTTATGTCATAACAAAAAAGCTAGGATGTTTTTCTCATTGCATGACAATCTCAATTTACATTTCTGCTGAGAGACTGTTGCAGCATTCTGTATGCGGATAGGAACTTCTAACATAAATATCTAACGTGGCTTTAATGCACTAATGCACTACAATAGCAAGATCAAAAGAGTTTGTACCATAATCTGAGCATCATTGCTTAAAATACAGTCCCCTGATTTAGTCATATTTGCAGCATAAACAGTTTCTTGAAAGGTAGGCATATGTGTGTTTGACATATCCTTATTACAGAAGAAAGAATAGCAAATGGTTAGTTTTCCAAAGTCTCCAGAGATAAAATTCTTTAGATGTGCTGCTAAGCAATATTTTGTTAATGGCTTGTTTCCCTTCACACAGTCACAGGAAAACTCATACACCCTAAAAAAAATTCAGTTTCTTTTCTGGCCCCTGAAATGATGTCTTGTGGATATGGGCTGAAGTCTTTAATGTGCCAAATTATCACAACGTATATGGTCGCACAGTGAAATACAGTAACATCAGATGTTAGGTTGTCCTTGGTTCTTTCATGGCTTAAGCATAAGCATCCTTCTTCTTAGCTCCCGGAGAGGTGTAAATCATTTAAAATACAAGGAGGATGGTAAAGCAATAGATGAACCGCCTGTCCTGGTCCTCTCACTGTTTGCATGACACCAGCCTAAGAACAAGTTACTCACGTTTCCTCCACTTGCCAAAGAGCTGTAGGGCCTGCTGTGTCTTAGCCATAAAATCAGTCCTACAAGAAGGATGCTGAATAGGCATTCAAGAGTTCTTATGCTCTCACAGAAATGAGTAAGGCGGTTAGTCTTTGAGGTCCTGAAGTTTACCTGTTGCCTTTACTGGGGAGCAACCTGGGGGTGAGGGGCTGACCCAGTGGTTTGTGGTACTTTATGGTTTCTTCACAGACATAAACTAGCATTTTGTGGCGTTTGCTTTTTGTTTTGTTTGAAAGGTGCGATAAGATGACCTTTGAGCTGTGAATCTCCCAAAGCTGCTTCATTGCCTCCATATAAAACTACTTCTGAATGCACCATCATTCTCTACTGTTACACTTTTTCTTTGTTTCAAGTTCCATCATAAATAACCTGATCACAGAGATCTCCTTTTTAACCACTTGTCAGAATACAGATGCAACCTTGTTGGCAAATCATAGATAGTAGGGGACAACCTAGTTAAGAAATATATTGTATATGGTCTGTAGTGCAGACTGCCTGGCATGAGTCCTCTGTCCAGCCTATAATTCTGTGAGCATAACTATTGTATAAGAACTAGCAAGATAAAGAATGAAAGCAAAGACTATTTGGCAGCAACGCGGGGATTTACCTTTATAAGACTAGCATGCATGTGTATGGACATGTAAGTACACATGTACATATATGTGTACGTGTACCTCTACATGTATGTGCATATGTGCATTTACATATACATGTACAGATGTATTAATAAACATAAACTTGTGTGTGTGTGTGCATCTGCTGTCCAAGGAAGTTAAAGAAGATTATCAATGTAGGCAGAAAGAAAAATAACAGGAAAGAAAGGCAAGATAAGCATCAAGGCCTTTGATACTATTAACAGGGGTTTCAGGAGGAACTACATGATAGTTAGTACTTGGAATCTAGAGAAAACTGTTTGAGAATGACTTTGCTGGAAAGCCATTGAGGGAAGCCAGCCAGGTATTAGGTAACTCAAGACTGCTCGGGAAATCAAAACAAAGTTACAGGGCCATTAGCTCAGTGTTATGTTTTTGGCGGGAGAAAGGACTGTGGAGAAGGGGCCTCCAAGCCTTCCAAAGCAGATTTTTTTTCCTGCCTCATCAGTTACAGTGGGGACACATATTATTTGGAGACAGCACTACCATACAGCCCCCTTGTCACAAGAGAGAGTCGGGACGTTTTACCTGCCTTGCCCACCTGGCCGTATATGTTATCTTCTATAAGTCCTTGTTGTGCCTCTTCTGCAGAAGATGGGCATGGCTGTACCGCCCCTGCCGCTGGTGAAGGTGGGGACGGGAGTGACCTCCGTCTCCACTCCTTTATTAGCCACTGGAGGGCACAGATGCTCAGGACTTGGGCTTACCTCTCCATCCTCAACAAACTTCCCCTAAGGAGTCATCTAGACAGGGCCAGGCGCTTCCCGCCAGCTGCACACTCAGCTTTCGGTCCTCCCAGCTTCTCCTTCCATGTTTGGCTTCCCCTCGAGATGATATGCTTTTTCTGCTGGTGCCCACGTAATGTTTCCAAACTGCTGCACATGTGAAGCTAATAAACTTCATTAAGGGACAGACTCGCTGTTGGGAGTAGCACGTTGGCCACTTTGGCTCTCGGTGGGAGTGTTTTGCCAGCTGAGCTGAAATTGCAGCTGTGCTGGCTTTAGGGATGCAGAGTCTGTAAACATCCCCACATTCTTTTGGGGTTGAAAGTAGGCTAACGAAACAGCGGGGAGTTTGTCTTTAAACCAGCTGATGGATTACCTCTGCTGTTTCATGGCTTTGCTACCTGGTGGAATTCCTCCTTGCAGAGTCACACATTTTGTGCTGTGCAGAGCAAAGCCCTCCCGTTTGCAATCCCCATGCCTTGCACAGTCTATGTGCTACACTGATTGCGAAAGATTGAAAAGATGTGAACCAAGGGACTCGGACATTATTAGAAACAGTCATCATAAAAAGCAGCTTTTGTGGTTTCAGGGTGGTTATTTGGGATGTACTGTATTTCTTAGTGCAAAGGTAACACTGCTAGGTTTCCCCGGCATTCTTATAGTATTCTGCTGAATTACACCAAACAAATAGAAACCTTTGCCAGCTCCAATCTGAGCACCCAGGAATTTTGCAGAAATTACAGGTCTAATTCTGTTATGTGGGGGAAGCTTATTTAAGGGAGTGGTGAGACTCCCAGCAGCAGCAGAAACATGCTATTGGTATACAAGGCTCTGGCTCAGTTTGAGTCACTGCAATTCCTGTTTTCCTCATTGAAACATTAAAGGCTTGTCTGTATGGGCAGTTTATAATTCTACAAACTCTTTTTTGAAAACTCTGTTTTGCTGTAAAAAGTGGCCTGTCCACCCAGCCCCTAACTTTGATGTGACTGGTGAACTGCTGGAGACATACAGCAGTAATAACTTATGTGGTCACATCTTCATTCCCATGTATTTTGGTGGTCCCCTAGCTGCCTTCCTCTCACTTTATACCCTGTCCCAGCTAGTTGCTTTACTTAATGTTTTATTCCCTGCTTAAATACTAATGCCCTTCTCTGAGCTCACAAGCTCCCCAAACCCACTGTCCTTGCTGCTCCTGAGGCCCCGGCCCTGCGGTGCAGCTGAGGAGCACCAGGGAGGTATCCTGGGATGGGATCTGGGGTGGGCTGGTGGAGGTGGGAAATGACTGGCTGTAGGGCCCATGTTGCCTGAGAAAAAAAGCAGCATGTTCCCAATATTCTGGCACAGACAGTCTGATTTGATTATTCAAAGTGAAATGCAGTGGCTTTCACCTACTTTCTGCTCTGTATCTTCCTGCACAACATGAGGATGATGCCACCGTGCATGGAACAGAGGAGAGGATCGCCTGCCCTTGGAGCTGAAACCGGTGGAAATCTACATCACATGGAAGTGGGGACTTGCTCTGATCAAAAAGCCAGCTGTGCTTCTGGATGCAGGCAAAGCATGCCAGCTAGTGTAAAGCAATCACAACTAGAGAATGTCATTTAGACACAAATCTTGCACGGCAACCCTGCCATCTCTGACTCACAGACACAGAAATGTTTTTAGAGATTGAGGTTTGTGTGATTATTTGTGGTGTGCATCTTGTCAAGTGCCAGGGTCTCTCATTTAGTCTGCATAAGACCTTTTGGTCAATCACCCAACAGAGATACCAATCCCAAGAAGCTCATTTTGAGAATAAATGGGAGGAACCACTGGAAAAGTCAGTCTGTGCAAAACTGGTTAAGAATTCTTTAGGCTGGCTCTACTGATACTTTAAACTGGAATTACTGTTTCCTAAAGAGGTTCCTGTCACACTGACCTAGCCCGAGCATGAAGCCAGATGAGTTACTCCGTGCCCCTTGCAGGACAATTTGTCTTATGGTTGTTAGTGACTGCCAGACATACCTGGATGCCTTCACTGCTCATTATGTCCTGTTTAATTTACACTCTAAGATAGCAAAACACAGAAAGGCAGTGACCATATTCTGTGCTCCAGAGTGTGCAACTTCTATTTTGAATGAAGGACTCTGTGGTAAGAGTGAGGCTGCAGCCATTCATCCTCCCAGGGAACAGGCACATGGACATCGTGCTGGGGACAGTGGGAGTATCTTCACAAGAGAGCAGGAGGCTATATCCAGGCATACTGCTATCGTTTGATCAGGACATTTGCACAATGTGGTGCTGTCAGCCATCTCAAGACTTGGTATGTAAGACCATTCCAAACTGGCAAACACAACTGGGGGCTCCTGTTTTGAAACAGAGCAATTGTGCTGATTTATAGCTTTGAATTGGTTGGGAACTTTGTCTTTAAACAGCTCTCTTTTTTTTCTGGATTTTTGGAAACCACTGATTTGTTGAAATCAAAATGTTTTGTGAAATGGGTGGGTTTTGGCAAACTGACAAAACCCATGCAGCGTTCTGAGGAAACACTTCCTGCCAGGAAATCAGCTGCCATCAGAAAATTATTTGGTTTCTTGACAATTCACTTGGCTCATTTTCAAGGTGCACAGCTCCAGTGCAACCTTAGGTACAGACCAAGCTTCCTCAAAATGCAGGGCTGGGCTAGAACCACTATATGAAATCTCAGCCTCCAGCTTGGGGACATTACAGCTTCCAGGCTCCCTGGCACTGGGTGAGGATCTTGCAAGCCCAGGGAACTGCTTTTCCCATACTCCACAAATCTCAGCTCAGTGGTGGTCCCACAGTTTTTTTTTAAATATATGAACACAATGACTGTCATTGTAAAATCCATGAGGACCAAGATGCTGCCGACAAATCTCTGCAGCTTCATAGAGGAGGCATCTTTGTGGTCTATTGGCAAAACAAACAAACAAAATACTGATATACAAAATGAAGTGACTTCTGCTAAAGTCTGTTCTAGGGGTAGTGTAGGGCTCTGAAGTGGAAGTGTGATTGCAAGAATGGTCTCTTCAGTGTTTGCCACAACAATAAGACCACTGTCTTCGGCAGAGATAGCCTTATGAAAAAGTTTTCTAAGGTTTGTAGATGGAATAAAGGGCCCATTTAGAAGCCTCCATGGGAAGAAGAACTAGGTTAAACAGCACAGGGTATGAAGTTTCTTCTGGGACAAGAGGCTACTCTTTTTAGGGCTTAGATGGGACTGAAACGGTATAGTTCCTTCTGGGGGTAAGCATCACCCCCAGCTCTTCTCAGGCGATGCATTACAAAGGGTTTGCCTGCACAGCAGAATCACTCTATGATTTTATCAAGGTCTGGCACCCCTGCACTGGCAAGCCAAGGTTGCAATAGCAGTAAAAATGAGGTCGTACAAGCTTTAGAAGAAGCGTTTAAGCAAAATGTATTGCCAATGTTTCTAAAGCATTTTAACCCTGTTATTAGCATATGATAACATTCAGGGTGCTGCATTTTCCTGGCCATTGTCTTCCCTGGCAGGCAGATTACAGCAATTCAGGCACCTTTGTTTTGCTGAGCAGAACTGCTCCTATTGAGAGCTTTGCCCAATCTCAGGTATTCATCAAAAAAGGAATGAATTCGGACTCGAGCTAATTGGGGTTATCTTGGGGAAAATACATAGACACAAGGAGGCAAGACCAGGGAAGGAATGCTCACGTCTCTTTGTCATGCCTTCTCAGCTATCGAAAGAGAATGAGTGCCTTCAGCGACGCTAAATTATTTGTTGCCTAATTCGTGCTGAAATCCCTTTATTTTCCTTTGAGGTTGAAGTTGCCTGTGATGAGAGCCAGAATAAAAACCTGAAAAAATATTCTACTGAGTAGATGATCAGCCATATTTCCTACTGAGTTTTCTTTGTTCCAGCTCTTCATACAACATTATGTCATGTATAGTGATAATCTTTTTCCAGATGACCTATATACAGCATAGCATGATTAATTTGATGACAGTATTTATGGCATAATATAAAAGTTGTGTGTAGGAGCCAGGAATGGGGAAACACTTGGAACAAAGTCAAATAGAGACAGATTAAGCATCTGAATATTCAGCTCAATCTTGCAGTCCTCATTCAAGTGAAATTCCCCTTGGATGGCAATTTGGGCTGAGTGAATTGCAAAATGAGAAGCCTTAATCAGATTTCTGTAGATTGGAATTGATCTCTAACAGGTTTTGTGTGTAAATGGAAAGCCTTCACTATTGTAGGTGTAGAGGCAGTCTTTGTGAAGTCTGAGGTTTGCAGACAAATCCTGCTTTGACATTTCCTTAGTTTGAAGAATGGTTTCTAGTTTTTCCCCTAGTTCCTTGGAATAGCGGAATAATCCAAATTGGCATTATTAAAACCAGCTCAATTGGCCTACCAGAGAATCTTTTCCAGAGGTAACTTTGACTGACTCACAAGTAATTACATTGGCAGGAATGCTTAAAATCAGAGAAATCAGAGAAATGGAAAAATTCCTTAAAATCAGGATATTTCAATCTGTAAAGTGGGACCTGGCGTGATGAACTCACGGACTTGAATCAGGTGCTTTATTGGCAATGCAAGAACTTGTTCCCTGATCAGTGAAAATAAAGAAGCATGGCATCCCCTGAATTTGTGTCTTATGATTGCTTTTTTACCCATTATCTAATGTCTTAAGGCTGGAGTACTCATAAAAGTTTTTCCATGTAAATTCTCTGATATCAAGCAGGAGGAGAGCTCTCATTGCAGTACTGATAGTCTCTCCGGCCTATGCAGACTCCCCCCAAGCCATGTACACATGCATAATAATCCAGATTTGTCAAAAAATTATGCTAAAAATAGCTCCAACTACAGGCTGTTAGTATGACTACCATACTGGTCAAGACAGTAGAAACCATGACAAGGATTTGCCAATTAGAAGCTGAAAACTGAGGTAAAGGTACTCCTCAGAAATACCTTCTTTAAATTTAAGTTCCTAAAAACAACTTCAATATATTAAAAATGTTAAAGGAAGGTTGCTGTCTGAGACAGAAATAAAGTGCAGTATTACTAACACGGCATGAGGAAAACCCAACCACACACTGTTATCACAGCCTTGTGTGCAGACATCACTATATGCATAAATGTCCTACTTGATTAGGAGCTGGTTGTCATAACACCAACCTGTCACTGATTTCTAATTGGCATAAATACATGGTATTAACTGTATTATATTAATCTTTTTACACATCATCCAGAATGTTGTTAATAAAAAAACAGTGTGCATACTTTAAGGAGCCATACTGGTGGTTAAGTGAATGAATAGGGGTTAAATGATGATTTTTTGCCTATAGGTGGTTGATACCAGTGTAGTTTTCCTCCCTAGAATTTGTTGATGTGTAGGGTCACAATAATTTTGCAAAATAAATGAGAATGTATTTTGGGAAGATCAGTTGCATTGGATTCCTACATTTTATGTAAGAAATATCTAAATATCTAACAATTATGCATAAATAATAAAAGTTCAGCTCTGAATGTCACTATCTTTACAGTAGTTCTTTTGGCTGGTTTTATGTGGTAGTTGAATTTAAGGTTTTTTAAATTAAATGCCATGCTTTATTAATTAATTGCAACAATATTTATCTTAATTATCTACGGAATGGGTTGAGGAGCTTGGGCATTATTGAGTAGAACACACACAGACTCGAACCTAAGCAGAAAGGAGATATTCAGTTAATAAGTGAAGAAATTTGTGTCATACACTTTACTGTCTGCTGAAATATAATTGTCTATTGTCTACAGTGCTACTGTGTCTGCTGTGCACAGACATAGAGCCCATCTTTGTCTTTTGCTGGTGCCCCTCTCGCTCAGAGACCGTTGGATGGTGCGTTGTAAAGGGTTAGCTTGTGGTCTCATCTGATCATATTTGCATGAGAAATCCACAAAGACAACATGATATCTGAAACAGATGCATTTTGTGGGAAAAGTTCTCATGTACAACCTCTAAAAAGGCAAGGGAGGTGTTCCTTTGTGATGATATATGAATACTGGAGGCCCACCTGGTTACTGCAGCACTTTCAGAATTCATTTCTTGTCTCAGTCTCACAGAAGCTGTAAAGGGGACAAAAGATATAGAGTGGACAAGACAGAACAGCTGAAACCAGGCCGCTTCTCTGCAAAGTGCCTGAGAACTTTAGAAGACAGCAGCAAGACAGGAGAAAGCCTACGCCCAACAGAGATCAAAAGAAGTGCAGTAGCTTGAAAAGGGAACTCCTACAAGAGAGGCTGTAAAGCTGTTTGTGGGAATAACACTCCTTTTGGTCATATAACTGGGTGTCAGAGAGAGCTGAGACAACCAAAATGGGATGTAGAATGCATGCTGGGTTTTTAACGTGCTTTTTTCTCTACATAGTTTAATCCTGTGGTTAAGTTAAACATTATTTTGGTCTGTTTTGTCCCTGGTTTTCACACAAATTCTCAGAAAGGGGGTGCGGCTGGTGTCTGAACTTGGTCAGAGCTACTGAATCCACAGAGTTCAGTCTAAGATCAGATAATGTACTGGGTTTCATCCCTACCAGTAGCTGTACCTACAGGAGAGAGGTAAAGGAAGGCCTTTTGGGACGCCACTGATATATTGACACATTGTGGCAGGTATCATGAATAATGTATGTTTTCCTACTGGTCGTTTCTCTTGATTGACGTTTCAGTGCTAGTGAGCTTTTCACCAAAAGGAAAAGTTATTGACATGCACTTGAAATATAGAAGATGTGTTTTTTAAAAGGATGGTCCCTTTCTATGTTATGTGAATTAATTAATAGTTTACATGTCTTGATATTCCTTGGCTTAATTTTTCCTGTCATAATAAAACAAACCAGAGCAATAACAAGTATTCTCTTCAAGCAAGGCCTGGGAGATCTCTCATAGTTACTCAGCCCACTTGACTGTGGGTGTTAACTTGCATCAGACCTTTCGTCTATTCACTTTTTCTAGCTTAGTCAGTACGTCATCTTTAAGGCCATGATAAACTTCAGCATATAACCAGCTGTTTGGACCCCTCAGATAAGAAGTTGTAATTACAGCTGAAACCTCCTTAGGCCTTTAGGCAAGTGCCTAAATCCAGAGAATTGTATAAAGCTGTGGATGCTGCTCCCATTGTTGTTCAAAAACTGGATTCCTTGAAATGAGCCAGTAATCACACGCTCAGGAGATAAATTGCTTGCTTATTTCAGGGTTGTGCAAGCCTGGGTGCTCAGTGGTTTCCCACAAATCAAGCACACCAAACCAAGAAACTACAGGGTATTGGTACAGTTAAACGCATTAGTAATCAGCTCATATTCACACTCCCAACTAATCATTTGTTAGTCTCTTTCTTACTTCATCTTAAAGGTACAGCTTCTTTTACATGTGCTCAGAGAGTACATGTATGTGAGTAGAGGGCTTTCTGACCCATGGGCATGATTTCTAATATTATAATGAGGGTAGTTCACCCAAAGGACACTTAGTTCTTACCAAGTTGGCAACATACAGAAAACATCCTGATCAGTTACATAAAACATCCGATTAGTTGTTCTCTTTAAGTTCCAGTTGCCCCGGAACGTCCTTGGTTAAAAGACACTGACTTCATAGTTTCTCACCCAGCTGAGGCAAGAGTTTTCCATTTTATCAGTTTCTCATCCCTTCTTCAAGGGTACTGAATGTCTATCCTTCTAATTAAAGATAGTTTAGTATCCTTTTAGTTTTAACACGTACGAAGCTAAGTTTCTTTCAACAATTCCCCCCCTTTGAGAATCATATAGAAATATATTTTATATGTCTTATTTTAGATTTTAGAAGTTTCTAAATGTTATAAGTACATTTAAAAAGGCATTGAAAAATTACATATGTACATACAAAGGCTAATAAGACTATTACCAATAGCATCAGCATTTTCCTAACACCTTAACTCGGGTTAGGGAACCAGGAAGTCAGCCATTTCCATGTTTCTTCAAATCCAAAAGAGGTATTATCTTTTTGGACTTCATGTAATATTCTAGTTTGTTTCCCAGTTTCATTTAAATCAGTGGATATTCTTCCACTCCTACCTATATATACACAACAACTAGTATTTACTGTCGTACATACTTCTTGAGAGGGTAGCAACACGTCCAGAGCCATTCTGTTTGAGTGCTTGCTTTGTTAATTTCCAAGACCTCTTCTTGTAAAGCAATAATAGTGCCAGGGGTTTCATTTCCTATTCGTTCTATAAGTGTAGAGATGTTCACTATGGCCTTCTCTAATTCACTTACTCCTAGCCAAGGAATAAACCATCTGGCAGAAGAGGGAAATGTAGTAGGCCTTGTTAGTAATGGGTTATCCTTCTTCTGTCTTCTCATGAATGTCTTCAACCAATATCTCCCTTCTCCAAGTTGATTATGTACCGTAATATTGGGGACCACTGCTCCTAAGGTACACGTTCCTGACCAATCATATGGGAGTGCTTTTCTTGCTTTCTTTCGACACAACTAGTACCAACTCTTTCCCTCCAGAGCAGGCCAGGAGGTATTCTTTCCTTGAACAACGGGGGATGATACATCTATTGTTTGGTTGCATTGTGTCCAATTTCCAACCAGAGTATTTCCCAATTTTCTGTCTAATTTACCAGTACTTTGGAGAGTATTACATCTTTGAACACAGGTACCAATGTTCCCAAGTGCAACTGGGATACTTACATCCCAGGTTTATTCTTCCAGTTCCTTACTAATATTGAAAGTGGTATTTCTCCACAGATTTGCCCAAATTAAATTAGTTGGAATTGGGATTCCAAACAAAGGTACTTCTTTCTCTGAACACTCAGGAAAATGTGTGCAAACCCAACAATCAGTCTAATTGGTTATTTTCATAACACCTTACATTACTTCTAAATAAATATTACAAGTCCATGGATAAAAGTGTCTTTCCTGGTTCTCTTTGGTTGCCTGACTCAGATAAATGATAAAAACCAACCACCATTCTCCTCTCATTATCAGGTTTTAGAAAAGTAATATACCTGTGTAAATACCATAGAAATAGTATTAATATTATTCCATCAAAACAGCACAAGAAAATTTCCCCTTGTGTACAACCTAAATGTGGGATTAAATCAATATTAGTCCAAGTAGAATTCATTTGTCTCTGCGTATTTTCAGCTTCAAAGGTTGAACTTCTTCAACTTTCCATGTCACTGGAGGGGCCACCTTTACTTGGGTGTAGTGAATCCAGGAATCAATTCCCTGCAGTTTCACAGCAGTGTTTGACAGTAGTACAAGGAAAGGTCCCTTCCACTTCTCTGTCAGTGGCTCCTCTTTCCAGGTTTGTAGATACACCTGATCTCCTGGTTTAAATGAATGTACAGGTGAGTCCAAAGGCACAGGAGTTCTCAGTTGGACATACCTATGGAGAGAAGTGAGAACTCTTGCCAAAGGCAAAGGATAATAACTCAAAATCTTATTACCCTTAAGATGCATTTGGGTTTCTTTCCCTGTTAAATTTACAGTGTAAGGTTTCTGATACAAAATTTCAAATGGACTAACTCCTTCTCTGACTCCTTAGTAATGCCAGAGGCAAAACCTCTATCCACTTCATTTGGGTTTCTTGACACAATTTTCTAATTTGCCTCTTAATTGTCTGATTCATCCTTTCTGCTTAAAGGTACAGCTTCTTTTACATGTGCTCAGAGAGTACATGTATGTGAGTAGAGGGCTTTCTGACCCATGGGCATGATTTCTAATATTATAATGAGGATAGTTCACCCAAAGGACACTTAGTTCTTACCAAGTTGGCAACATACAGAAAACATCCTGATTAGTTACATAAAACATCCGATTAGTTGTTCTCTTTAAGTTCCAGTTGCCCCGGAACGTCCTTGGTTAAAAGACACTAACTTCATAGTTTCTCACCCAGCTGAGGCAAGAGTTTTCCATTTTATCAGTTTCTCATCCCTTCTTCAAGGGTACTGAATGTCTATCCTTCTAATTAAAGATAGTTTAGTATCCTTTTAGTTTTAACACGTACGAAGCTAAGTTTCTTTCAAAACTGTGAAAGTTTTTAAACTACATCTGCATTTTTCTTGGCTTGCTCAAAGAGGCTTTTACTCAGTTTGCTGGTTTTATAAACTATCTTTCCCCATGAGAGGGAGTCTAGGTCTCCAGCTCATGGTTGTGGGTTGTAGGGCATGAGCAGAGCCTAGATCCAAACCACCTAATTTTACTTCTTCGACAGAGGCATTTACATTAGGAAACTAATGACTGTACAGTCCAGAGGGGCTATATGGGTTGTCTACATGTAAGCTCTTTGTCAGTCTCTGAAGGTGCCTTGCTTCTTTCCATTAATTACAGAGAGAGAAAATCTGGGGCAAACAGCCTTGAAATCTACATGGTTTGGGTACATTCCCTAAGCTGTATGGAATAAATCTTCAAAAGTGTGCATAAATTTGGAGTGTTGCTATGCTCAGTATTGCAATCTCTAGACCTTTTTTGTTCCCTCAGAAACTTGTCATCTCAGTGTTGAACTTCTGGGTTTCTGTTGATCCTAGATTAATATCTAAGGATAACTTCATACGCCTAAATATGTAGTGCCACGTGAGATGTCATAGTGTGTGCAGTACAAAGATGGCAGGCCCAATGCAAGGCATGTTCCTTTCTGAAGAAGTAGCTGAAGGCCATAAAAAAATTCCTGGTGGCACTTCTTTTTTGGCAACTGAATTCATCCCCTACTTAGCATTAAATGGATTTGTAAGAAAGTGAGGGAGTTAATTGCCTTACATCCTGGTGATTCCAACTTTTGCATCTCTGAATATCATACCTCAGATGTTAACCCTGACATTAGATAACAAATACGGTAGACATATCCCACTGAGGACTTCCAGCCTCTGTTGGAGCATGGTGGTCTGTGTTAGCCCATCTCTATAGACTAAATTTATGTTTGAACAGGTGCAGGTCCTGGAAAGCTGCTGTCTATTGAAAATACGTATTAATAATTTCCCTGAGCTCCCTTTGTGATACCATAGGTCATCAAAATATTTCCTTAGAACAAAAAATACTCATCTTTTTTTTAAAGAACATCATGAGAGAAATACTACCTCATCAAACTATCCTGCATCAGCGTGCTTCCCTTCTCTTCCTTTGAGCAACGTTTCACTGTCAGATGTAAAACAGATGTCGTGAATCAACATAATCTACCAAGTGTGAAAAAATTCATACAGAATAAAGCAACTGCTCTGTATTTGTAGCTAGAGATAGCTGAGATGGATAAAAAGACAATTGACTAGCAACAAGAGGGGAAGCCAAAGTGAACTACCAAGCATTTAACATTCCTCCTTCTTTCCTTCTCAATAGCTGTAGTTCAGCAACCCCATGTTCAGGGTAAACTCTTTTGAACTCTTTATACAGGGACTGTAGGCAAGACATGGTGTATAACCTAAATCAAAGACATACCAGATGAAGACAGGATGGATCAAATACTCACAGGTGAATCAGATCAATTAAACATATCCAGGAAAAATAACAAAGACCTTATACAGGACTTCTAATGATTTACTGCTGTCTTCATAACACTCTGGCTGCATCAGCACACCTTCCTTTTATAGGTGCAAGTCATAACAGTTCCCCAGGTAAATAAACCAAATTCCTGTAAACAAAATTTTTAATTAACTAGTCTGATCCATGTCATGGATGCAAAAGCATGTGAGCAGCCATGCATATGGCCAGCCTGAACGCAGTGGGATTCCTTGGAGCAGCTTCAACACCTGATGGCCATGGACATGGTTGTGCATCTGCTGGCCCTGGTTGCAGGATAGGTGCACACATGCAGTTTGGCACCCAGTATTTAAAACTTGACAGGAGCGCAACCATAGGTCCATGCAATGTAAGCCCAGCCACAGACAGAGATCCCTTGTATGAGGAGCTATTTCCAGCCTGCCATTAGCATGGATAACAGGGAACTGACACTACTGGCAAAGACACTTTTATGCTGAGATAGTTTGAGCTTGCGTAGGGTTTTTCCTGGTATAGGTATGACACAAAGGAAACTGCAATTTTAGCTAAATGCTGGTAAAAGTGTAGACCTGGTCAAATCACTAGAGAACCATTTTAAATTATGCTTAAATCAGCTACAGTAAACATACAGGTGAAAGTGGCCAATTTCCTCTGTAGCTAACTTTCGTATTTGTACTATGAGCTAAAGATTGGCAAAAGATTTGGAAGTTGACAAAAAAAGGACTTTTTCTTTTTTTTCAATTTCCTCCTTTTCCCTGAATATTTGCAAGACCCGAAGACTTTGCTGCATGCATAATTTTTTAAAAGAGAAAGGTATCTTATATTTACAGTTTATTTGTGAATACTCAGTGAGGTAGATTCATATCACTAAAAGAGCTGATACATGCCAGTTATCCATTTTGACTTATGGGCTTTGACCCTGCACAAAAATTAAATCAGACTTGTTTTCTTTGCTTTTGTTTTGTGTTACATGGTCAAGAAGATCATGTGTACTCTGAAGTAGTTAAAACCACAATTGCTGGATTTGCATTCTCTGTCATGGCAATAGAAATGTATGAAAGTGATTAATATGGTGCAGGAAAGCAGTGCTGGGATCACATCACTATTGAACTTTTAAAATCTGTACCTGTGTGTGTTTTATTCCGTATATGTTGGAGACTGCCTAATGCAAATTAATTTTATAGAAACCTAAGTAGATAGGCACAGCTGCACTTCACAACTGCCAGAGATTGCTGTAGCTGGCAATTTTCCAGCAATCCTGCTAAGAAAGAACTGAAAAGTTTACCACAAACAGCTATGCTGAGGCAGGCTCCAGGACTGAAATGAATTGGCTGTCAATTTACCATGGGGTTACTCATAAATGTATTGAATATTGGATTTTGAGTCATTTTTGAAGTCAGGTTGTTTATCACTCCAAAGAGACATGTTAGAAATCATTCTATCAAAATTCATTACTGGAATTAATTTTACGCTATTCCATTGCCTACAAGATTTGACATCTTTTGCCTTCCATAATATTTATTCTGGTCCCCAAATGACAATATCTTATGAATTACCTCATAGGTTTAAGGAAGAAGTAATTTTTGAAGTATTACTTTGGCTAAGTATTTAAGCCATTTGTGACTACAAGTTAAGCTTTTAATTTAAATGATAAAATACTCATTCAGTAAACTGAAGTGCCTCTTTTAGCCTTACTATTTATTGTTCTTATCATATTATTGGCAGAAAAATGAGGTGAGTAAACTTAGAGGACAGGCCTATGAGGGTTCAGAAGGGAAATTCTACAGACGCAGCCTTATGCTGAAGGTCCTCCCCTAAAACCACAATTTAAAGAAAAGGCTCCCCTGCCTTAGTGAGACAACAGGTCTTGCTTGACTCTTCCACAGTGGGATTTTTGTATAGCCTTAAATCAGTATCTCGGAGCTGAAGGGTATGGGCAATGATGGAGAGCAAAGTTTGCTAAACATGTCTTAACAGTTAATCGAGTACTTCAGAATGGTTTTACACCCAGCCACTGAGAGCACAAGCAGATCCTTTGTTTCCCTCCTGTCCATTTATTGAACCATTTAATCCAACCTCTGAAAAATGTTTGTCTCTATATTTTTTTTGTCTCTAGACAGCTCAGTAGTAAACAAGGAGAATATTTGAGAAAGGAACACAAGTAAATTGTAAATTGTTCTGGTAACAGCTTGATGTAATGTTTATTCTTCTTGTTTGATTCTGCCTTTTGTGAGAGACATTGCCTACAGTCAGAAGCAAACATCTTTGTGAACAAGGGGGCACAAGAAATTAGGCAGATGAAAAATGTGCAATGCTGGATACTAGGCTTGCTTGTCCTAATTGATCTGATCAGCTCATTTCTGACTGCAAATACTGCCTCCTGCTGAGTTAATTTCTTATTTTGTAACTGCTCTGCAGTTAATAGTAATGAACTGAAAAGATAGGAAGAATGTGTCAAATTAAAAATACTTATTGGTTCTTCTCATTTTGCTGTAAGGAAAAAAACTCAAAAGCAGCCAATGTGGTTAGTCCAGGAAACTACTCTGTCATTTTTTAGTTCTCAACAGCTTAAATCAGGAATTTGTATTAACTTCATGCTCAGCTGGTTTCCATGTATGGGAGCCAACAAAGCCTTCTGGAGGTTGATGAGCACTGTATTGTCATGGCCAATCGCTGTCACTTGGCTCCAGGGGTGTTAAGACAAGTCAGTGGAATGATGCATTGCTATGGGTGCCACATCCCCTCCTTGGGGAATAGCGGCATCCTGCCCTACCCACCCCATCTCCATGGCTTGAGAACATCAGAGCCACCCAGATCTGAATCACTAGGCAGGTGCATCCTGCAAACACATGGTGGCCACAAAGCCGAGTCAGATCTGCTCTTCAAAGCTATGGCATTAGCTTTGGATCTTCCATCTCTGTCTCCCTCCTCTAGGTACTTGTTTCAGGACCCAATAGGAGTGAAACTTAGACAACTTCCTAAGGCAGTATTGTGTTTTGAAGATCTGTTGAGAACCTCAGAGGAATGATGCTACAGAGCAAACCACTCTGCTCGCTGGTGATGACAGGGGAATAGATGTATCCCAGGCAGAGGATGGGGCTTGTTCACCAGGGGCATTTGGGCTACTCCAGCCATATTCAACTGGTGGTGATTTTAAACCTTGAACTTAAAATAGCATAGACCTCACTGAGTAAGTCTTTTTTTATCTGAGCAGGTTTAAGTATTTCTTCCATAAATCAACTACTTACATAGTGTTCACCTATACAGCCCTTGAAGCAAGTGACATAAATGAAAGCCTACTCCTGGGTAGTGCTGGCTAAAATTTGTCAGTGGAATATTTCTTAGCTGAGAAACAAGAACTTCTGGAAACTGCAGGAAGCACTGACATTTGTGGGTGAGAAAGTGAGCAAAAATGGATGAGAGAAAGGTGAAAATGTAGTCATCTCACAAGTGGCTCAGGGGACACAGGGAGGTTGTCTCTAAAACAGACTAAAGCTTTTGGGGTCTCTGTTCCTAGGTAGGCAACAGCAGATGAGCCAGACAAAGATTCTTTCTGCATTTTGTAAATACTTGTAGCAGGCAAGAAGGACACTGCTGCTTTAGGCAGGAGTTGGATCACTTATCTGAGCTGATGAGACCCAGACGAAAACTCTTCAGACAGAGCTGGTAGTTGTTCTGAGGGCTTGTCTGAGCTCTCAAGATTTCTACATCTCAGTGTCTTTCCAATATGAAATGATATTGAATTTTTAAATTATTTTAAAATGAAATAAGTATTATTGTTTCCATCCTGTCCTTCCCCACTTATAAGTTTTTCCGTATCTTGCCTGGACATGTCATTCTAACAAAGAAAGGGATCATAGGCTAGCACAGTATCTATGCTGGCTCAGGCAGCTCCTGCCCAGTTCTTGCTTTCCTCTCCTAGGGGCTTCTCCAGCCCTGCCAGAAAGCAGAGCAGGGCAAAACTACAACTCTCTCTACCAAGAGGTGTTTTTTGAGTAGCTATAAATAGGAGTGGACAACAGCAGAGGACGAGACCAGGCCTTCTACAGTGAGGTCAAGTCAAGTATTTTGATATAGAAACTGTAGGGAATGCAGTTTCAATAAGTTTTATCAGAGAAAAAGGCTAAAGGAAAGAGACCACAGCCTGTGGAAATATAATGGCTAACTACCTCACAGTCTCCAGTGGTCTCAGACACCATGACCTTAAAGTAGATGCTATAAAACATTTTCTGGAAAATCAAGCAGAGGGATCACAAGTTACACGTACCAGGAGAGTAGGTATTTTACAAACCTTACTCATTTACAGAGCATATCTCAAAACTTATAGCATTCCTCTACAGATCTTAATCCCTCACGTAGCGGTGGGCAGAGGAACCTCCAACAACATGGAGAACAGGAATGCCCAGACTGGAACTTTTAGTTAGACCATTTCCCGCCTCAGCTCAAGGAGTGACACTGAATGAAAGGAGAACATTTTGTTCATGGGGATGAGCTCACAGGCACAGAGCAGGATGGGGGAGCAGTGAGAAAACAGCCCTCACTGTCCTGTTAGCAAGACATCATGCCCAAATTTGCAGGATGCAGGGCTAGAGATCATGAGGCTGCAGTTCCTTTTCAAAATGCTTTTTCCAGGATAGGGTACCATCTGTTCTTGCTTGTCAAATTAAGCACTCAGTTCTCAGCGGGCTGTAGGTGTGCCTGATCAAGCAGGGGAGTTGGGTGAGCTGATCTCCAGAGGTCCCTTCCAATCCCCACCATTCTGTGATTCAGTGCTTCTGTGAATACCCTGAAGTTAAGGCAAGCAGCTATTCAGGCAGTATCTTCTATGTAAAAACAAACAATAATGCAAGTTATCCTAGGGAGGTGCTTGCTATTGAAGCCATATTAGATATATAAGACATGACAAAGAATCACGGAAAATGTAGTCCTACAAAGCACAAGGTTTACTAGTCTTGGATGTCCTAGGTATGTTTATTTGTTTGTCTGGTAGTGATCTCGGTGGTTCCATGACTAACATCTTAATTAATAAACACATGTATTCTGGCTGCCAGATGACATTGATGATGATTTTTATTTGAAATCTTTGAGTGAGGGAGTTGTTTCCATGAACAACCTGCAAAATTATCAGTGACAGATTGTCTTGCAGGCAGGGTTTTTAGTGTGACACTGCAGAACAGGCTGTTCCTGGCCAGTGGACTTGGGGCATTACGCCCTAGCTCTGATCATTCTGTAGGCAGCTCTGACAGCACAGGGAAGTGGCACCAGGGTGGCTGCTTCAGACCTCAGCTCACCAGTTTCCTTGGGTTTTTCATGTGCACATGTAAATCTGGCATCACTCCTCCCATGGCCTGTCTTATCCATATCGTGGCAAAGAGCCCCATCTCTGTCTTGCATACAAGTTTTTGAACAATTACCTTTGGATATCTGTTCCTTTTGCACCTTCCTTTTCTGCAGAGTCATAATAACATTATATGAACTTGGGACAGTAACATTATATGAACATTATCTCTGGGCATGTTCTTCTTGCTGCTTTTTTATCTTTTCCATGTACACTTGGGTTTAATGACCTTAAAGGCCTATATTTTAATGTGGCTTTTCACAAAGGGGACTGAAGCTGAAGTTGCAAGTTTATGACTCAGAGAGCTCAGAGCAAGAGGAAAAAGAGGTTTTCCTATAAAGGCTTAATTTTACCTATAGCAGTAACAAAATCCAGTAAAGTCAGTAAAACTAAATGTCAGGGAAGCTGATCTCTTGCTGGATTTCTTACCCTTTCTCATCTTTGGGACAATTTGTGCTCATATTATTATTCTTCCTGGGAGCAACTGCAAACTTGCAGGCAGGAGTTTTCTGCCTTACTCCTTTCCCCATCTCCTTTTGCTCTGGGTGCTGCCCAATGAAATTTCAGCCATGGACTCACAGAGTTTGCTGGGCTTCGTTCTTGAAACTTGGTATTTTCTATCTGATCTTCTCCCTTCTCATTTTTATAAGGACTGTTGACTCTTTTTTCAGGACTTCAATGACCTGACTCATCTTCCATCTTTCTCCGTGCCTTACAATCAGACCAAGGTGAATCTTTGCTCCCATTAACCTTCTTTCTCTTTCTGCATCAAAACAGTTTACCCAACCCCTTGTCCAAATTTGCCCACAGCCTGCGATCTACTTCCTTTCCCACCCAGCAGTTCAAATCCCCCCACTGACACCAAATACTGCATTTAAGATGATTGTCCTCTTTGCTCATAAAAAGCATCATCACCCTGATCTTCCTGGTCAGGTGATTTTTAAGACTTCCCCATGAAATCACCCAGAAAATTATCCCCTGTCCTCAGCCACCCAGCTGCCCAACTTCCTTCAGACCCTCAACACAGGCAGTTGTATGCATCAGAAGATGATGCCTTCTCCCTTTCTTTTCTGCCTGCCTTTAAGAGCCACATAGCAGATGCATTTTCCTGCCACCCTTAGGTGACAGTTGCCATCCACCTCCATATCTTGGTGGCCCTGGAGAGGAATGTCAGAGTCTCAGAGCAGGGGTGATCCTTGGCTTTTCTTCCTCCGACACCAGAGCCTGAGTTTTGCAGAAAAGCTCACTTGCTGCCAGGACACAGTATCTGTTCTTCAACTTCACAGGTCTACAGAGCGGGCAAGAAGATGCCTAGAGCGAGACCTGCCTCCAGAACCTCCTCCACAACTGGTTCTATCACAAAGTTCTTTTCCACTTTAGTGTGTCTCTCTGTTCTGCTGATTAAATCATAGGGTTTCTCAGTTTGGAAAAATGATAATGGAGGCAGAATATGGCACAATTCTGTAAAAACAGGGTGGGGCAGGGAAAGCGAAAAAGGACTGATCATTTACAGTCTTTCAGAACATAAAATCTGAGGGGGCACCCAATAAAATTGTAAGGCACAGTTTAAAATAGGCAAAAAAAGGAAAACTTTCTTGTGTGGCCTGTAGTTATGCTGTGGCCAAATAAATTAATTAAATAAATTCCAAAAGGGGCTGACTTATTAAATGTATGATGGGTGCTTTGTTAACTATTTGATGTTATGCTCTGGATGTAATTTCAGTCTCAGAAAATCGCTATGCAGTTGATTTTTGGAGGCTGGAAGGCAGTAAAAGGACTCTATATGCCTTAATTCTCATACTTTTGTTTCAGTATCTGCTAATAATCACTGTCAGAGACAGGATACTTGGCTAGACAGGCCTTTGATTTAACTGGCTACGGTACTTCTTATATTTTTTAATACATACTGGAGCAACTTTGCCTAGAACTTGCAGTCACAGAATCTATTCTGCTGTGTGTGCTGTACTTCTGTTCTTTTGCTGGTAGCTAAGAATGACAAATTTAAAATAAGACTCGTGACAGCAACAACTTGCATGGCACAAGCAGAATGGTAACAGGTTGGTTTTCCTAGTTAAGTGCTGGAACAACTTCATTTGGTGCCCATAAATGTGGTCTGTACATTCAATCCCTTGATAGTGGAGAGAGCCTGCAGCTGGGATGGATCACAGCTTACTGAGCCCAGCAGCGCTCAGCCCTGCCTGATGTTGTGATTTCAATCTAGATGTTGAAATTCAAGCCACTGTGTCATAACCTCAAAGCCTGCCCACAGACTGGGGAAAAAAATTTCACATGACCCTCTTGTACAGGCCCAGTAGGTAAGAATAAGGATGCTCGCAACAGCTAATGATTGGAAAGCAATCTTACACACAGTGTTCACAGAGAAAATGGAAACACCCTGCTAAATTCACCTGATCCTTAGGATCTGGTACAAACTCAAATCTCAGAGTAGATAAGTGAAATGTTCCCGAGGCATGTCCTTTTCAAACCCTTCTCTGAAATGTAGGGCATGAGGAATGATGATACATATGGAGCAAAGCCAAAGAAAATATTCTTCAATATTTGGAGAAGTAAAGCCATTGTCTTTTGGCATTTGCACAGCAGGACATGCAGGAAATTTCAGGGGCACATTGACAGAATCGGTGCAAACGTTGCTCAGCATTTTCAGCACATAATGGTCTTTTTTCTCATTTGCTTTTGTTTAGTTTTGTTTGTTGGCTCTTTTTAACACCCCAGGGTTCTGCTGGAAAGGACAGAAATATAACAGTCAGTCCTGCAAAGTGCTGAAAGCCCTAGCCTGGCTTGGCTGGTGTGGAAGCTGATGATGCTCTGTACCCATGGGCAAGGTCCCTGCTGCTGGGCAGGATGAGTCCAGTTAACAGGTGTGAGGCTGTAAGCTATTGATGCATAGATTCGACTATCATAAGTCTCATAAAGTAGTAGCATTTGGCAGATCCTATTATTAATGATACTATGTTTGCCAACAATGTAAAACAATAACACTTGCGAGTTAACAAAATTCAAATCATATGAAGATTTTCCGGCATTCTGTCCAAAAAGCTCTTGTAGGAGGCTGATTCATCCGATACCATTTCTATCCCAAGAGCAAGGGAAGATCGCTTTCCCACTCTTCCACTGTGGGAAACAGAATCCAAATCAGCACAAATTTAGTCCAGTTGGTGTTTGCAGACAGACACTACCTTTTTCCTAACAGAATTTCTCTAAGCTGTGCTCATTGCTGCTTTCTAAAGAAGTGACCGTTCTTTCACTGCAAGGTTGCTCATATGGTAGAAATCCACATAATCAGACAGATTTGAAAAACAGCAAAGAACTATTTTCCTTGCTGCCTCAGAGCCATGTGTCTATCTTGAATGTCCCTGCAGATTAATGCGTGAAATTCAAACTCTGGCACTGTAGTCCTTATTTAGGGAGTTGCAAATATGTACAGAGCAAGCGTTTTGCACTTCCACCCAAGCATTATGGCAAGATCTGAAAGCATTCAGAAATTAATTAATCCATTAACCCTTACAGCCCCCTCCAAGCCTTTCCTCCCCTTGTGTCATGAAGAACTGGTTAATACTGAGGACCTTTTAGGACTCTTCTTGGTTTTTTCTCTTGAGGTGGAGAATTTGGTATAATAAAAAAGGAATCATCTTTGCTGTTGTCTAGTTTACTTCCAACGAGTGAGCACAAGAACCTGTTTTCCCCAGGGGTACTGAGAAGTGTCAATAATTCCTTGCTCAGAAATCCCCAAAATAACACTTCAGAGAAGTCAGAAGTAAAGCTCTGCCTACCCTTTTGGTCAGGGTATGCCCTGCAGCTGCTTCTTATGGCTCTATGATCCCCACAAACCCATACTTATACTCTGTTGCTTTCCTATAGGGAAGCACAGTTAATATGCTGTGCACACTTTGCTCCAGCTTTGGCATATTGGCCCAGTTGCCTGGGGCAGTGGCTTTAGTTGTTTCCAAGTTTCACATCTACAGAGGTTGCTTAATTGCCCCTTTCATAAAAACCAAGAGAGTGCTCAGGCCACCCCAAATCTGAATAGTGTGGCTGTTCTGGAAGAGTCACTTGCTGGCAACAGTTTGCCCTTTCCCATATAGGATTATTATTATTAATATTACTGATGCTTAATGTTGCAAGAAGGTGTAGGAAGAAGGCAGCATTCCACTACAAAAGTTTCTTGTTGCTGGTTAATGATGAAGTGCCACAGAAACGTGAAGCAGATTCAGGAGACAAAAGTTTAAAGCCAAAAGCATTATTTCAGATCAGTATTGCGATCAATCTCCACTCACCAAATGCACGCTCACATTTCAAACTGAAGTGGGGAGGCCAAGCAGGCCCCCGTTCTGCTTGGGGTGGCTTGTCCTAGTACCAAGCCCCATGGCTGTGTCCTCCTGCCCAGGAATATGACCAAAGCAGGGGGAACTGCAGGACTTGGTTTCCAGGGCTCCCCCAGTTCATATCTCTGGAGGTGCTGACCAGGTCCAGGTCTCTCACAGTGGGGTGACAAAATTCAGTTTGCCTACAGCACCCTATATACTGGTGCTGTTTTTGTGGGGAATGATTTAAAGCTATTTTTATTCTTTATTGACAGATCTATGGAAGAAGGCAGGGGAACAAACATGCTCCTTGGCAAGGGTATTTCAATCCTCCCACAATTCTTTTTGGTCCAGTGTGTGCACCACTGCAGGTGATTCTGGTGGGTCCCTTCTCCACATCATCACCCATTCCAGTGACAGCATACCAGTGCCACATCACTTTGCTTTCTTCTGTTTTTCTTGCCCCTTGAGCAATTTCTCTGAGTAGTTCTGCAAAGCAGATAACTTCTTTTCATGGACACTTAAAAAATCTTTTAGTGAAATCATCCTTTCTCGGTCCAGGCTGGGAATGGGCTTCTCCTTTCTATGGGGAAAACATGGGAAAGCTGGGAATAAGAAATGAGCATCATTTAGTTATCACAATAGAAGTATAAAAATTACATTTGAAAAATAGCCAATGATCCTGTGTAAGCTCAGGATCCCTGAGAGCAAGCAAAAAGGCAACAGCACCCCTGCCCATTTAAGAACTGTGCCTTTGAGGGCCCATGAACTGCAAACAGTTTATTTTTATGCTGTTTCCTATTCTTCCATCTTGCCATCTTCCCAGAGCCAGTGTGTATTTCTGCAGTTCTCTCCCCCCTTCCCTTCCCTTCCCTTCCCTTCCCTTCCCTTCCCTTCCCTTCCCTTCCCTTCCCTTCCCTTCCCTTCCCTTCCCTTCCCTTCCCTTCCCTTCCCTTCCCTTCCCTTCCCTTCCCTTCCCTTCCCTTCCCTTCCCTTCCCTTCCCTTCCCTTCCCTTCCCTTCCCTTCCCTTCCCTTCCCTTCCCTTCCCCTTCCCCTTCCCCTTCCCTTCACCTTCCCTTCCCTTCCCTTCCCTTCCCTCTTCCTCTTCCTCTTCCTCTTCCTCTTTCTCTTTCTCTTTCTCTTCCCCTTCCTTGCACACAATGAACCCAAGCTCTTAAAGTGGTGATATGTTAAAAGTAAAAAAAATATACATCGAAATGACTAATGGGGCTTAGATCGATGTGGTAATGGATGTCACACCCAGACTGACCTCCATATGCTTCTTTTCCTTCTGTTTTTCTCTCTGGACAATATGATTTAAGTTTTTATCAAATGCATAGTTAAGATCTTCTAGTTTCAAGGAAAAGTTTATTTCATAATTGGATCTGCTATCACATTACTCAGTTTCTGAATATTGCAATATTTTCCACAGATTACCTGTAATTTCCATGCATAAATTATACTTTAGAGATTAAAATCCAGATTATTCATCTTCTAGGTATTAATTTTAAAAAGAATTTTCTAGGTTGAGTATTGTAGGACTAAGGACTATAGTACTTGATCTAAATTTTAAAAAATAGATAATTAAATCCTCACATATATGGATGTATTTATATAATACGGAAGAACAGTTTATGAACTTCCCCTTTCAAAAAAAACCCATATGGAGTAAGGTCCTCTGGAGTCACCCTTTTCCTCATAAAGGTTAATAGCACAAACCCATTTCCCTGTGAAGTAAAAATATGTTTTTGTGAGAAAATCACTGCTCTACTTCTGGTTACAGAATGAGTTTTCATAGAAAAGGCTACATTTCCTTTTACTTCTTCTAGTCAAGTTAGCTATTTAACTGAATTAGATGGGTGTAAAGTAGAAAAAGATTTCCAAAACTGCAAAGGGATCAACAAAGAAGAGCAATGAAGCTGGGCAAGGGTCTGGAGAGCAGGTCTTATGAGGAGTGGCTGAGGGAGCTGGGGTTGTTTAGCCTGGAGAAGAGGAGGCTGAGGGGAGACCTTATCACTCTCTACAACTACCTGAAAGGAGGTTGTAGTGAGGTGGGTGTTGGTCTCTTCTCCCAAGTAACAAGCAATAGGACAAGATTGTCAAGTCTGCAAGTTGCCAAGTCATTGTCAAGTTGCACCTTGCCATTGCCAAATTGCACCAGGGGAGGTTTAGATTCGATATTAGGAAAAATTTCTTCACCAAAAGGGTTGTCAAGGATTGGAACAGGCTGCCCAGGGAAGCAGCTGAGTCACCATCCCTGGAGGTGTTTGAAAGATGTGTAGATGTGGTGCTTGGGGACATGGTTTAGTGGTGGACTTGGCAGTGTTAGGTTAATGGATGGACTTGATCTTAAAGGTCATTTCCAACCTAAATGGTTCTATGATTCTGTGGAATTAACTTTCAAGCTGAGCTGCTAAAAATGCTATCTGCTCTTGAAAATCTTCATACAGATGCACTTTGGTTCATTTTTAAAGTCTGATTGGCCTTTACATAATTTCTCCGTTGATTGAAAAGAGATGTAGATTAGAAAATTGATTTTTTATAGAATTTTCACTACTGCCTGTCATTATTTGCTTACTTTTATGACTGATACTGATGTTTTAATGTCTTTCTGAGTCTATTAGAGAAATAGGCAGGTTGAAACAGTCTTCTAACTTTACATACAACATCAAAAGTATATTCAACTTACTTGGGAAAACACCACAGAAATGCTTTATATTAATACAAGCCAAATTTTAATAACTAATCTCTTTCCATTGTAATGGGAGGAAATTTGTTTGCAAATACAGTTATTTAGAAGCCATCAACTAAAGCACTTACAATGAAAAACAATTTGTGGACACATGTTTTTGCTTTCTTTTGTACATAAAAGTATTAGTTTCTACCCTTCACAAGGCAAGATGAAATTTAGTCACTTCACTCTTTAAAAAGTTTAAGTGCATCCCTTGTTTTAATAAATTTTGAATAAATAAGAAAAGATTTTAAGGTTATCTGACTTTAAAGGCAAGAAGATGTAAGGTTGCTTGGTTTCGTTCTTTTCCTTTTTTTCCTAGAGCTCATAAGAAAATGAATTATTTCCAATAATTTGTTTTTAATTTGCTAACTCAAATTCTAGCAAGTGTCCTGCAAACTGAGAAGTGCTTACCCTGAGTGTTCTGTCTAAAATGAATGTTTGATGAGTAGTTGAGACAGCAGAAAGACTGTGGTTAGATGCTGCGGGTAATCTCCCTCACTGGTGTTCTAATTTAAAAGTATTAAAATTCTATGAGATCTTTAGTGTGCAGTACAGGAAGGGACCTTGAAACCTGAGTTCCTAGGCACAAAGACAACGTCACCCATTTGTGGCTTACACTCTTCCAGACTCTTTGACCCTGGTTTTCTCAGCTACACCAGTTTCGACAGAAAGGAGAGGAGGGTGTTTCTTCCCTGTGCTCCTGTGGGAGGTTGGAGATCTGAGCTGGGACTGCCTTTGGCTGAGGAGGAGAAAAGCCTTGAGTTTCAGCTTCCTGGGTAAATGTTTTAAACCTCTAATTTGTCAGATGAAAGCAACAGCTCTCCTTCCCTTCTAGATGCAGGACTTTATCCAAGGGCCTGCTGTGCTTCATGCAGAAATCAGTGCTGCCAATACACATTCAGCTTTTCCAGAAAACACCTACTAGACTGAACCCCCCAGGACATGGGTGGAGGAATGTCCAGTTTACAAATCACAAAGGGCTGCAGGCATGAGAAAGACACCAAAATGCCCAGCCTTGGAGGGATGGCAGCAGACCAGACTGTCAAACACTGGAAGCACCTACTGAACTTTATGGGGGAAAAGATCAGTGGTTGTGGCAGTTTTTACCCCTTGCAGGGCTAGGCAAGGTTTTGTGGATTGTAGTTTTAGACTTAGGCATCCCAATTCTGCCTCCTTGTCCCTTTAAAGCACCTCCATCTGTTGGTGTGGTTCCCTAGATCCTAAGTATGCCTGCAGACACACAAATGTAGGCACTGCCTTTACATGAAGCTTCCTGAAACTGAGTCAAAAGAGGCTGGATTTCTTGCAAAAGTTGTTTCAGTGCATAGGTTATTCCTTGGGAATTTTCTAAGCAGGCCATTTGGTTAAGTGTAAACATATTCTTGGCCAATTAAAGGAGTCAAATGTTTTAGCAGTTCCATAAAAAACCATTATTTGGATAATTTTTGTCATTGGGAATTAACAAGATGACTTCTGCCAGGATCTGCACAGAAAGGGAACTCTGTAAAACAGGATGAGGCAGGACAGAGATTTCTGCAAAGCTGGGGATATTTCCAATATTACTTACAAAAATAGTTATTTTTTGTTCCAAACCAATATTAACTAAAATTTCCTCTCTATCTCTGTGTCATACTGAAAAGAATCCACTAGCACAAAAGATTTAAATGGAGATTTGTATTTTATGCTGAATCCTCAAAATTTCTTATGGGAGGTGATAAACACTTCCCTTCTCCTCTAGAAATGTTGCCAGTGTGATCTGGCTTTTTACTTATAAGTAACATAAAGATTAGTAGTTTCATTTAAAGCCATGTATTTGTTTTCTATTTTTTCAATGCAGTTTCTTTTGTGGGAAAGATAGGTAATGAGCTACATAATATTTTTCTGAAGCAATACTGAAACTAGGCATACTTTCACTAGCGTATGTGCCGTTTGGCATGCTGTCACTTTAGTGTGGATTTTGGGTCTTGACTAATGGAATCACCCTCTTTTTTAATTTCAAAAGTAAACTGACTGCTGATATGGACTAGATGCCTTAGGGGACAGCTGAAACCAAGAGAGTGACCCAATAATTATGCTACAGGCATAAGGAAAGGTTGACTTTCTTGCACAAGGGTACAGCAATTCCACAGGAGGGCAAAAATCTCAGGCTGTTAGTCTTTTCCCACATGGTTTTATTCTTCAGGGCCATAGGGCATTATTTACAAAAGCAAATCCAAGTGGCTTAACTTAAAAAGTATAAACAGAAAAATTCTTTAGCTTTGGATATGATGCAGCCTTTTGATCATAGGACTCTCTGTTCCTTCAAAGCCCATTGCTCCTTTTAATTATCTAATATTTAGTCTTCTAATTCCTTGAGGACCCACAGAGAGCAGAAGAAAATCTTTTGCCTCCAACTTATTTCTGTTATCCTCCTTTCTGTACATTCTTAGGAGAGAAGCTTGATATGAAATTTTGCTTACTATAAGAAAGCTATAGAATTGACATATTGCAGTTTACATATGCTGCTAGTCTCCATTGTGGCCTTGACTGAGCTTTCTGGCCTATGACTAACTTTGACCATGCAATTCTGGAGACCAAAATAATTTCAGGATAGCTTAGCTTTTCACAACAGTGCAATAGAAAGCAAACTCACACTGATGGTGTCATTCAGATTTAAGAAAAGAAGATCAGATAGCTTAGATTCTTTGTCTTGGTATTGTAAATGCCCTAAAGCATGGAAAACCTGAATTACTACCTGTAGTTTGAAAGGGTAAACTGAAAAGAATTAGTTGGAAATTGAGAATGTCAAAAGAAGAAAAGGGAATGAAAAAAGAGGGCATCCACCACTTTCCTGGAAACCGAGTACATCTACACCACTAACAGTTTGGAGCAACTCCACCGGTTTAGCTGTAGTAACCTGGGCTTCTCTTACATAGCTGAAAGAGTACGACTATTAATTTTACATGAAAAATGATCCGTGCAGCTGGCATTCAGCTTGATCTTTCTATGAATGGCCAATCTTATGCTTAGCTTGCTGTGTTTCTTCTGGAAAACTTCATCTTAGTCTGACATTGAACATGCAATGCACCTCAAGAACATCATAACATTATCAGTTCCTTTACATCACCAACACCATGAACATCAACCCTCAGGAGACTGATTTGACAAGGCACTTGGTTATATCCTGGTTCATGGTACGGCTTTTTGAGTTTGATTCCTGAACTCTGCTCAAGAATGGATATTTTCATGTTTTCATATCCACGGCTATTCCTAGTGTCTTGGAGATAAGACCAAAAGGAATTGCTACAAAGGGAATATTTTATAGCAGAATACTGAATGGGGGAGCAGAGCAAGGAAAATATAAATTTATTGTATCATCTTTAAAAATCCTTTATGGAGGTTTAAAGTAACATTGCTTTTGACTGACTCACATATTTGACTGTATATTGGCCTAAGAGTGTTGCTGATGAATCTGTCCTATCTCTGCAAATCTTTGATGTATGTTCCTGGAGAAAAGGACATGCTCTTTATCTCTGACCATATGCTAAACTTTCCTCTTCTGTCTTTATTTTATTTATACTGACAGAGGAAAGGAAGGAGGTTTTGGAATAATCCCAGTGATGTACATAGACAAATGATTAATGCTTCCTATCCTGGATGCTTGATTAATTAATGTAACCTCAGACATCTTGAGGGAAAATGTTGCATGTGTGGACCATATTTCTAATAACCCCCCAAACCTAAAACCTTGAAATGAGTTAAACACAGTCAGCTCTGCAATTAGAAGTTCTGTAAGACAGTGTCTTCATGGCAGGAATCTGAAGTACTCCAATTAACTAGGGTGTCAACTGCATCTGGAAAATTAAGGGTAACCGACAGAAGACTAGATAACGCAAGAAATATACAGACTTTATCAACCTCACAAGGAAAATATATAAATATCATAAAGTTGATTTATAGTCTCTTATTTTGCATATTTAAACTAAATCAGTTCTAGAAACTACCAACATTAAGACTGTTAATGCTGGAGACCAGTAATTTTATCCTGAATGCTCTTCAGTGTGTTCCTTTCCTGAGAGACACATTAACTATCCTTTGTGTCAGTGTAGAAGACTCCAGAAAATGCCTCAGACTATCCTCAGACCAGAAGGTTTGTACCTATAAGATAGGGATCCTCCAGCCCATGGACCGATATTTCCACCACTTCATTATATAAGACCTTTGGCCATATTCTGTGTTTTTGCACTGGTTGTGTGCAGCACTGTGCTGTGTGCTAGTGTGACCATCAAAGAGTGCTCAAAAAGTCTATTCGGCCCTCATCAAGAATAAGACTCCCTCTCCCTACTTTGCAAGAACCAGTATAATCTCCTGAAACGACAAAGAAAGAAGCAAAAGCATAAGTTTCCAGTACAATTATGCCTGTGCAACCCTTCCACCCTCACTAATGCCTCACGAACAAGAGAGCATCAACATTTTTCTGGTCCTCTGAAACACAGCCCAGCATTTGGGTTGGTAAAGAAACCAACTTTTCTTCCCCAAAGATATATTTTTGTGGATTATTCAATAAAGCAGCAGCAGATTGCTCATATTATGTGAAATTGCTCACTGCATGGGCATTTTGTTGGATACTGAAAAGTGAGTGGCTTGCATCTGACTCTCAGTGCTTTACAACTGCTTTACAACTGGTGACTCCATCAGTAGCACAAAAGTCTCTCTTCATATTCATTTTGCCTATGAACTAGGCTGCCACCCATTGCACTTTTGTGACATCAGATTGAAACGATATACTCTTTCTAAACACTCAATTTAAGAAAATAATGTTTAAAGAATTTGCATCTCTATCCAAAGTTAAACTAGTGTTTAATGGCTCTCTATGTAGAATCAGAGCTGTAGGCCACATCCAGATCATCCACTTAAATGCCGTTGTCCTTCAAAAGTTAAAAGACCATTTTAGACTGTGGAGACTTCCAGTCTGTCAGACCCTGGTTCCTTCAGCAGTAAAGAGCGAGCAATAGGCGATTCAGTGCCAGCTGACTGCAGTAAGGTAGTCTGGATGTATATGTTGGAGCATAGATGTGGCTCATCCTGTCTAAGTGGACAGGAATTAGTCTTCACTTCTCAGTCTGCCATTGTTATGAAATCCTGACTGGAAGAGGACAACAAAAAAGTCACCTTCTTACCATGTCTGCTGGGAATTGATGGTGCAGAAACGTGAAACAAGCAGGGGCAAAGCATATTTTTTCCTGACTGCAAAAAAATATATACTTAAATTTAACTCTGATGGAATCAAGACATAGATGTATACTGGGAAATTGAACTAAAGATTCAGAAATATGCCTCAGAGTAGAAAATCTCTATATTCACCTTTAAGAAGCCAAATGAATACATTTTCCAAAACATGTTTTCCATGTGTGGCTAAATTGCAAAGCAATTTCTCACCACTTATCACCCCGATCCATCTGGATGGCTTGCAGTACTGAAGGAAGTGGGGCGACTCTGCAAGCTCAGAAGGAAACCAAAACAATACCAGGAACAGCTTTTGACACCCCGCCACAAAAACCCAGTCCTGCCACACCCCCCAAAACTATCATGTTCTATCTTAATGTTTCACAAATACCATTGTCCAAGAAGGTGTCCTTCTCCCTGTGCCTGCCCTTTAGTTCTGCAAGTTATTTAAGCACACAGTAGCTAGGAGACACTCTCAGGTACGCGGTTTCCACAGGATGGGCTGCATTGCATGGGCTGCTGGAGACCAAAGGAGAAATCAGTTTTAAGATTAAGTTAAAGATCTTGGCACTACTGAAACAGCAGTTTCTAGACAGACTTCCTGGTTACTTTAGTTCCCCTGCTCCCGCCCTTGTCTCAGCTTCCCTCCCCCATTGCCCGCAGTGCTTGTGCATTAGTTCACACTCATGATCTTTCCCAGAATGAAGCAACTGGTTTCCCTTGAGACATAACCCAGCTACCATTCTAGGAGGGTTTGCTCCAAGGGCTACTTCCTACTGACAGTATAAGACAGCACCATCCTCTGTCCCGTATGTCCCCCAGACCTATATCAGAGGGCTTTGCACAGTGAAATTTCTCCCCATGATCTACAAACACATGCCACCCACCCCAAAGCTGCAGCCAAAACTCCTGGGGTTGTGCGGTGAAGACACCGCTCTGGAAATTGTGATACAGACAACTGGGTGCACTTCATACTGCAAAATGCGTATGCATAAATGTGCTTTATGGCCTATAATGAAAAATGCTCACTTATATGATTAGGTCCTGCCCTGGGGCACCCCAGGATCCTACTGGAAAGGAGTCTACCTGTGCCTCAGTGTCAGTGTAAAACTAGGCATCTATTTCTGAATGGAAGAGTAGCTCCCACAGGGTATATAACTCTGTCTTCTGACTACAGAAGGAGGCTAGAGTGAGACCTGATTTTAAACAGTTATAGTAGGATGACAAAACCCCCCAAGATTTGTTCTCTGAATTACTTGTTAAGCAAAGACTGAGGTGAAAGGAACTTAGATTTTTTCTGCATGAAATGTGATATTACAATAATGTCAACTAACCATGCATTGATCTAATATTTCATGTGTGCATAACTGAAAAAAAGTTTGAAAGACCTGTAACTTGCAGCTGTAGTGGCTTCAGTATAAAAACATCTTGGGACCTGAGGGGTTGTTTACTCTTCCCTCTCTCTCCAATGTCTTGGTACAAAATAAGTAGACTTTTACAGTAGCACAAGATAAAATACCAGCTAGCGCCACAGTGCCACACTCAACTGCTAAACACCCATAGTGGCATTACTGACAGGGAAGGAATTAAAATTGTCTGTGTGGTGTTTTCTTTATGGTTCACTTCAGGATATATTTATAAGCAACATGGGAAGCTTGAACACTGACTGGTGGAACAAATCCGACATGCTCACCTTCAGCTCAGGAAGGGTAGTTTGCTGTCCACAGTTTCAACCCCCCACTTTCAGAGGTGTTGAAGAGTTCAAAAATCCCTTCAGAGGCAAGGGGGCTGCAGGGAGAAGTGCAATTCTCACTTGCTTTCTCAGCACAGCACAATAAATAATCTCATGACATCATAAAAACCGTGACAAAATCAATTTACAGTGGTGTGCCCACAAATTTTCATTCAGCCTTCCTGTAAGTTCAGATAGGCAAACATTGACATGTTATTTTAGGAGAGGAGGTTTAAAAATACTGGCGGGCAACTGTTAGAAAGGGACATTGCTTTCCTGGGCCAGGAGACATGCTCTTCAGAGCCGAGGGCTCAGGCAGCACAAGAGCTTTATTGTATCCATGCATCATACTGCAGGGCTCATAAACAGTCATATTATTTATGCATAAATACTTTTATTTAATTTTAAGTGTGAGGACTTACATATCTTTAGCTGGAAATGCAGTTGGTAGCAGTTTAAATGCTTTTCTTTTCTTTACTAAGTGATAAAACTGTTGGTATCCTGGAGTGGAGCAAGATGACAGAACAGCCTGTTTGTCTCTGGTGTTTACTCACTCAGGACAGGGAAGGGTCTAAAGAAACATCTGGTGTCAGCTTTTTTCCACTGAGGAAAAAAAAAATTAAGCCAGTAGGTTCTTTAGCCAGAAAAGTGGATTTGTGAGTCATGAAAATTCAGCTAGAAATCACAGAAGTTAGAGACAGTGAAGACCAACAAGATTCATTCCTACATAATTGTAAATGAGAATGGGGCATTCTTACTCACTTTTTTTTTTTTAACTCCTGAATGTGTCTTGATTTACTTTTCCAGCTGGGGGGAAGGTTGTGAGAAACTTAGGTGCAGAAGCCAGAGGGGAGAGAAGGGCGGGAGCCAGGCTGACCACAACTGGGAGTTTACAGTGAGCAGAGAGTAATGAGGTGGCAGGGAAATTTCTTCCCCTCCAGCCTCCCTCTCCACCTTCTCTCTTTTTTTTTTTTTCCAACTTTGAAAGATCGTGATGGTTTCAGAGAGGCAAAAGGGTACTTTCTTTCCACTGTCTCTACTCCCTTCCTCTCTGCTCTCCCATAGTCTTCTCATGGGTCACCCCAGGTTTCAGGCATCCTGGCAGGAGCTGCAAGAGGGCAGGGCTGAAAGCTGTGGGGAAAAGCCTCCCTACACCTTGCAGTTGGACACAAGAAGCAGAGGAGGACTAGTCCAAAACCTATTGCTGCACCTTGTATTTGGGGCACACATGACCTTGCATTAAGGCCTTAGGGTGACATGGTGTGAAACTCCCTGAAGCAAATACCCCACACAAATTTTAATGGGGAAAATTGAGTGATTGATATGAAAAACTATCTTGTGTTAAAATACCCTCCACCTCAATAACAAAACATCCTTGCTGGGAAATCCTGTAATCTAAATACAAGCTTAGCACCATCCATCAAAGGGAGGATGTGAGCAGCGCTTGTAAAAAGTTAATAACCTCCGTGGTGGGACAGGGCATCGTGAAGGGAAAGTGCTGAGTAATGGCCAGGAGGAGCCTTTCATCTCCAAGTGAGCTCAGTGACTGGAAAAGTGAAGTTCACTTCAGTTAATGGCAGTTTTTTAATGTCTTTTAAAATTACTATGAATAAACAAACAAACAAAAAGGCTCAAATCCAATCTTTATGACTTGAAGGTTTTGGGGTTCTTTTGGGCAGCTCAATAGTCTCAAATTTATCCGAACAAAAAAAGTTCAGTTTTCAAGCTAACAGCAACCAAACATGGTAAATGTCCATTTTTCCTTGGCACAAACAAAAGCCTGAAAATACAATGTTAGTTCGTGTCTCAAAAACTGAAGAGCAAAAAAATAATTTTTCTTTTTAATTTAATTCTCTTCAGTGTTAAGAAAAGCCTACATGCAGTCTTCCGAATTCTTGAAAACTGCATCCCCTTTAAAAACTGAGAACACATGCCTACGTGCACACTTGCACCTAGACCATACACAAAGCAACCTCATTTATTTTGGTGCCAAACGAGGCTGTGAAATACTTTGACTTCATTTTAAAGAAAAGCAAACAATGACCAGTGATTGTGAAGGCACAAGCTGTGTCATAAAATGCACCCAACAAACCATTTACATTGCAAAATGTTGCCCCAACTGTTGTTTATATTGGAAGTAAGATTAGCACATTCATATCCTCTGGCTAGCAGATACCATCAGCTGCAATCCCTTGCTGACCATCAGTGACGCTGAAGAAGGGGACTCTCTCAAAATTGAGACACGCAGAAGAATTTATATTTTTTTAAAAAGCAGAGCTCAAGCCCATTTTGGTTTGCTGGAAACAAGTAGTGTTAAAAATATAGCAAGTTTTTCGAATTTATGTGAATATTGTGTAGAATACAATCCAAAACTCCATATGTGTTTAATCGTTGTAAATTAGCATAAATCTGCTGAACAAGGCTGATTTGTACAAGCTGAGGGTCTAGCTTCTGATGTGTCCTACTTAATGCTTCTTTGCATTCATTGATGAAAAAAAGTCTGAAGTTGGTGATTAGTCCCAGTACACCTGATAGATAGGCTGCTCCTAATGGCACTCTAAAATATGTCTACTCTCACATGTTTTGGCCTGCTTCACATGCTCAGGGTTAAGCTTACCACTAAATCTGGGGCTAGAAAGAGCGATGTCCCGGGCCACGATGGCAGACAGGGATGCATTTTGGTTTTATGTATTGGTCCTCAGCGTCTAAGGAACATCTTGTGCTTTTAACCAAAATGATCCAGGATACTAGTGATGCCTTTTAATTCTCCTTTTCTTTCCAGGTGAAGTATTTTATGGCTGTGGTGAATTGATTGATCTGTTAAGCCACCTCCGCTGTACAGACTTACTTATGGTTATGGGCTAAAATTAATAATCCAGGTGAGTTTCTTCAGTTATATGTTTCCTAGTAAAATATACCAGAGCAAAAAAAAAATACTCTTAACCTAAAACCCTAGCCCACAGAATGGAGCAGCCCTAAATCACACATTGTGAATGGTCTTTCAAATGTGTTATTGAGTTGAGCATGTGCAAGTTTCCAGCTGGGACAGCATGTGAGTGGATTTAGCATGTAAAACTTTAAAAATAATTTAACATTTCAGATTTTCCTTATGCAGTTTGATTTTTTATTCTCCAGGACAAAAATATTTTAAAAATCATGAATTTAGAAATAACTAAGACCATTGTTTGTTTTCAACACTTTTCATTTTTGCAAAATTTTTGCTGACTGAGTCTAGTAAAGAAGAATAATAATTTAATAAACTCTTATTTCCTTAAAGTGGGAAGTGGAGGACATGTGCATGGGAAGGATGGCACAAAAGAGAAAGTAAAGGGAGGCACAAACCAATGAACTGTGGAGACTCGATGTTGAAGTTACACATCAAACTCATCTCAATGTCCATTTAGAAATTGGGGAAATTTGGGGATGTGTCCAGATTTCACAACTGGCTTATGTTTTGCCGTAAGACCAGCCGAGCTCTCACATCAAAACACTTTCAAACTTTCAGATTCCAGCTCTAACCCTCCAGCCTGTAGTTGTCTCTCAGCAAAATAGAAACATTCATTAAGAATCAAGTGCCCCACTTCCAGCCTGGAATATACATTGAAGCTTCCCATTGAAGTGTAGGTTCCCACAGTAGGACGGAGCCCTTTGGGGAGGTGTCGGTTGTCAGTAGTGAGTTGTCAGGATAATTCATTGCCTCGGGGGGAAATCTGAGTTGAGAAGCAACAGTCTTCTCCAGTTCAGAGGAGGTCAGCCACATCAAAGCAGAGATGTGCAGAGGCCTCAGAGCAGGGAGGAGTGGCCAGTGCTCTTGAAGTTGCCAGCTTTCCTTTCTCTGTACAGGCTAGGGAGTGGCAGGGGATGTGTTTGAAGATCTGGGGAAAATCTGGGATCATTAAAGCTGGAGCTGAGGAACAAAAGAGAAGGTCTTCGACTCAGTGAGGCTTGATAGTTAGATTTTGCTCAAACGGGTTAGAAATCAGAGGGAAAGAATACGGTGGGACATTGCTGCTTCACATGGTTTTTGCATCGATACAGTGCAATTCAACTTCTCTTTTACAGTGGAGCAGATAAGAAAGAGCAGATCCCTTTTGCTGAGAGCTGAAGGCTATTCCAGGGGTCCAGGCCGTGTCCCTCAGGACTGTGTGGTTTTACTAAGAACATATGTCTTTCCTACTCCCTGCATTTAGGGAATTTGGGAGTGAAAACAGCCTACTGAAAGGTTTTTTTTCTTTTGTTTTTAAAATCTAAGCAAAAGTTTACCAGGTGTGTGAAAACAAATGAGCTTTACTAAAACATCTGTGTGGTGAGAGTGGGAGTGGACAGGCCCGGAGCTGTCAGGGAAGAGAACAGAGAGATGGGAGAGAGCAGAGATCACTGGGGTGGATGAGATAAGGCAAGACCACAAAAACTGAAAGTTGCAGAGTTTAGTTCATTTTAAGTTTTAAAAGCTGTTGATGTTTAGATAATTTTTGATTTACGGCTGGAAAAGTTATACCTATTTTTTCTCTTACCTTAAAATACATATACCAATTCTATACAAGTATATATCTCTCTGCATATATGTACTTACATGTTTTTAAACCAACCAACAACTTCTACCTTGAAGTTCCTTCATTTTAAGCTGTCTGTCACCAAGGAAGGAGTTGTCCAAAAATGTTTCACTGCTACTGAGTGAGTAAACAACAGAGGACGGCCCTGTGTCTGGGAGACTACTCCGGCAAGGTGAGAAGAGAGTCCAAAGTACAGATGGAATGCAAAAGGATAATAAAAAGGGGGGGAAATATAGTTCAGAGCATTAAAATGGATTTTGCATTTGATTTACATGGCAATCATGATTTATTTCAAGCTATGTTGTACTGTCTTTGGAATACATTTGTCAGCCCATTATGTGTGCAGCTAGATTTACAAGAGCAACTGCAACATTGAATGGGCTGTAAATATAATTCACTTTACTGTATAATACTGGTTCTGCTGTACAGCTGACAGGTCTACAGTGAGAGGTCGAGAGGTGAACACTACCTGGGTCATATCACTGGAAAAGTCTGCTAGACAATCCTGCTTGTACTCCTCTGCTGGAGTTTCCTAGGACTCCCCATCTCTTCCTTTCCTCAGCTTTGCCATGCTTTTTGAGTGCTCCCAAGTTAAGCTGAAGAAAGTCCTTCTGGGATAGGCAGTTTAAGATGAGTTTGCCTGGCTCTACCATGGCTAAAATGTGTCCAGCATATAATTGCTCTGTAAGCAAGTAACACAGGAAGGGTACCTGTGCGGCAGTCCAGTGTTTTGATCTGGAACAGACTGTAAAAAGAACATGGTGTAATGACATTTATCAGCACTGGGCATCTCGCTAACAACCCTTTGAAATGAACAGGGCAAATAACACATCAAACCTATTGTTTTAAGTGAAGTTGAAACAAATATATAAACCTGTCCCTCTTGCTCTGTGTCTTTGCTCCAAGATGTCCATAGCTGGGAGTTTTTTACTGAAACCTGGTTATGTGACTGGAAAGTTAGCCCCTCGGAATAATTGCAGGTGGCTAACATGGCATTGTACAACTATGAAATGGTCTTGTCCATTGAACAAGTGAAAGCGTAGACAGGGTATCACAGTGAGTTAAACTGCATCAGGAAACTGGGTGGTATATAATACCTTCTCCCTAAATTCCAATTCAAAAATCTACCTGTGGATATCTTTGCTGAAAGACAAAAGGGAGAACTCTGACTGAATGGCCATGAGAGCAAAACTGAGAAACAAGGTCTCCTGAGCAGGTCAAAAGCAAAGAAAACTGATGGCATGTTATAGATATGTTATGCAAGTCAGGATTTCTGGCTGTACCTGTTGTTGCTGTTTGTCTACGGGACCGTCGTTCCCACAAATTTCACACATATTAAGCTTGATTAAAAAATACTAAAGCAGTATTTAACTATCAAAGAATCCTTTCATTATGGAGAACACTGAGATGCTTGTTACTTTTTTACTTAATGAAGTGCATAAAAGACAGTTACTGAAATATGTTGCACTCTGGCATGCAGCTCAGCTAACAGAATTTGTGGGGTTTTGTGAAATCTAGTCTTAATACCAAATCTAAAAAACCACACCCTTACTGCAAGTACTGAACCTATCTTGACTGAAAGTATAAGAGGACCAAGTAGGCTACAAATACCTAAGTAGGCAGAAAAAGCCCCTGTAGAAATTCTGCGCACCTTGGCAAAAATTCTGTCAACTGTCTGATCTCTTCCAGCATAGAAGTGGAAGTTTCCACCCTGAGCTCAAATGTTAGTACAGGAAGGGAAAAGAGCAAACGAAGGAATGAATTGCTCATAGTAAGTCACTCACTAGAAAATAGTAAATAGATAAGACAGAAATATCACAAAGCAGTACGGTCTGCGCGTATCAACAAGAAAAGTTGCAGCAGAAGAATAATTTGCACTTCAAAGAGTTTTTATTAAAAGAAGTAATATAAAAATAATAATAATTAGTCTTTCTTCAGGCAAAAACCACCTTGAGTTTAGAACTGTATATAAATTCAGTGCCTCCTCTGCTAATAGGTATACGGGCTTAGTACCTCACAAGACTAGACCCATACCTATGTAACACTGGGCCAGAAACTTGCAGTAGTTTTACATGCAGTCACATTGGGAAAAGCCTACTTCTGAATGTAATACTAGTCAATTTGAGACTGGATTTTATGAAGTAACAGACGAGAGGCTGGAGAGCAGCTCTGCAGAGAGGGACCTGGGGGTTCTGGTCGGTGGCAAGTTGAACACGAGCCAACGGTGTGCCCTGGCAGCCAAGAGGGCCAACCGTGCCCTGGGGTGCATCAGGCCCTGCGCTGCAGCCGGGCGAGGGAGGGGATTGTCCCGCTCTGCTCTGCGCTGGTGCGGCCTCACCTCGAGTGCTGTGGGCAGTTTGGGGCGCCACAGTGCATTAGGGATATAAAGCTACTAGAGAGTGTCCAGAGGAGGGCCACTGGACACTGGTGAAGGGTTTAGAGGGGAAGCCATAGGAGGAGCAGCTAAAGTCCCTTGGTTTGTTCAGCCTGGAGAAGAGGAGGCTGAGGGCAGACCTCATCGCCGTCCGCAGCTTCCTCCCAAGGGGGGGAGGAGGGGCAGGCGCTGATCTCTTCTCTCTGGTAACCGATGACAGGACCCGAGGGAATGGCAGGAATATGTGTCAGGGGAGGGTTAGGTTGGGATTTAGGAAAAGGTTCTTCACCCAGAGGGTGTTGGAGCCCTGGAACAGGCTCCCCAGGGAGGCAGTCACTGCACCAAGCCTGAGGACAACGCCCTCAGAGATATGGTGTGAATTTGGGGTTGTCCTATGCAGGGACAGGGGTTGGACTTGATGATCCTTGTGGGATCCTTCCAACTCAGGTCATTCTATGATTCTATGCAGTGTGTGGGTGGTGGCATGTGTTAGTTAGGTGAGTCCCATTACCCTAGTGTCCCTGATGACTTGGAATATACACATCTTGAATTCATTGAGTGCCATGTTGGTCTAGGAAAGAAAATTATAGGAAACATCTCCTCTTCTATCTTACAGATAGAACTGATTCAAGGTTTAACAACAGCACAGTCTCAGGTTCTCATTCCTGCACAACAAATTCAGACGGAGGTTGTAAAGTGCTCTGAATCACCCCAAACCATGCTGTAGCAACTAGCTGCTTTCAGCTATGGTAGATCAAAGAGCTGAAATAAAATAGTCTTGTCAGGGAGAAGAGGTGAAATTAAAAATTCAGTTGACACAGTAAAGGTAGAAGGAAAGGTTAAGATTGGTTGGGGTGTGTGAGAACAGATGGAGAAAGCCTCAAAATCATTATTCACCTCCATCTTTTCAGACATGGTGATGGTGCTTGCATTTGCCTGAATTTGGAGGGTAGGTCTGGACCATTGCTTGGGAACTGGTCAAAGCTCAGGGGAAGGAGTAGAGGACATGGTTGATAGAAATGGAGGTACCACAGCTCATGTGCCTTCTTTTGCCTCCTACCCAATGTCTCAGTTCCACCCAAAAGGAAAGACTGTGCTGAAAAGGCTACGTATGCAGGTTAGCATGGCCTTGAGCGTTCATTAATCTAACCCAAAACTTTCTGTGAACCACTAGGGACTCTCTGGGACATGGGAGGCTCCAGGGATTGGAGACTGGCAAATAAATAACATTATAAAAAGGAAGGCAGGAGAAAAACAAGGAAGATAGAAAATATTAAGTGACAAAATTAGCTAATGTGTCTTTCCTGAGAACAAAACCTGTCAAACTATTCAACAGCCTACTTATATGTGCAAGCAGAGGAGGGGGAAGCTGTAGACATTCTATTTCTCATTTTGATGAGACTTTCAAGATATTTCACAGAACAATGTGTTGAGCAAATTAAGAGCCTACAATCCATAGGAAGGGGTCAGGTGAACCATTATAAGGTATATGCTTGGGTGAAAATACAAAGACAACAATTATATGACAGCTGGTTGAAAAAAAGAAGTTGCATTTCGAAGTGGGTGTCTAGGTAGGAGCACAAGCAAGGTCTGTCTGGAATCCATTTTATATTTGTGGTATTTGGGGATCAGTCAAACAGTGGTTGAAATTTTATTCAGTTTTTAGGACATGGTAATGGTGCCATAGAATTTGAATCCAAACTGGCCATCATTCAGCATGGGTGATGCTTGTCTACTCATCTTTGAAACATTTCACCCAGTTTTATAAAGTGTTCCTGAAATCTTAGATTTTCTTTGGAGGAAATCTGATTTCACTGAGCATTTATACACACAGAATCTGTATTTATGGAGCTGCCAAACATCTTCAGACCTTTAAGTAGAAAACAACTTCTGAGGAGTCTTATTCTTACCAGAAGTACGTTAAATGGGAATGCATTTCACAGGGCTTTAGTTATTTAAATGGAGAGTTTCTTATGTTTCTGCTAAGCACTCAAGCATAATAGGGGTGATTTAAGAAGAAGAAACTCAAGAATGAGATTATATTCATCAGAGATGGAAAACACCTCTTCAGTGCTCTTCAACCTGTAGTTAGCTCATGGGTGGAAGTTACAAGCAAAACTGCAGAAGTTACAAGCTTGACTCTGCCTGCCAGTCTTGCCTTTAACATACTTCCTCTGACCACAACCAGTTTTTGAGGGCTGTCAGAGTAGTGAGTTGAAAACTACTTTTCTAGAGTGTTCTGCTCCTGTGTAAGTAATGTAAGACTGCTCCTTCTAGCATTTTAGTGTTTGTATGTTCCTGTTTGTAATGAGTTGTGGCTTGTCTGAATTTTACTCTTTGTATGAACATAATAATATTGGACAATCCACGGGGGAGGCCTCTTCTACTCTTGGATAGACTTACTGTGGTGTAAGAGTGGCTTTTTTGGCTTTGATTCCAAATAACATAGGCTTAAAAGAAAAAACCAAAACAGGTGTGCCTGCGCAAACTCCCAGGAGTTTCATTGATCTAAATGATTAAAATAAATGACTTAGCATATACTAAATAAACTGACATGTGCAGACAAGGCTTTAAAATATACAGCCCCACCCTTTCAGAGGTTTGGCAGCAGCAGTAAAGAAGGATGCCAGCTGGATTACAATCTACGTGTATCAGGGCAAAGACAGACAATGTCTTTCTGAGGTAACTGTAACTCTCAAAGAAGTAAATATTCCTGGCTGTTGGCTGCTGTTGTTGCCTCCACTACTAGGGTCATACAAGGGACTGAGAGTGCGATTCGCCTGAATATCACTATTCAAGTATTTTATTACCATTGATGAACATAGTTTCCATTAACCTGGCTGATCTGGTGCTGAAGCAGGTGAGGATGCAAGGCATAGAATCTCCTGTGGCTGCAGGTATAACAGTGGGAGCATCTTGCATGCCTCACCTATTTCTAGATTGATCGGAAGTATCTGGCATGTAAAGGCAGTCTAGATGCTAGTCTTCTAGAACACAGTATTGTTACTTTAGTAGATTACCTCATACAAAGAAGTAAATGCAGTTCTACTATGATACAGTCCTACAGCACAGTATATTTTGCAGCCCAGATGGATCTAAGGAATGATCTGTTTTCTGCTTTTCTGCTTTGCTTAGACAAACATGTGTCCCTGCATCCTGATGACTGCCTGTGGACAAGAGGACAAATGAAGATCAAATTATTTAATACACATTAAACTTCAGATAGCTGCTAGATCTTTTCAAACTTCTGCTTATGCCAATGGATTCAGTGTAGCTGAGCCAAAATGAAGGGTTTTTTCAATTATTTCAAATGCAGAAGTACTTGACAAATGTACAAACCAGAGGCATCACTTTACTCACTAGAAAATCACTAGAAATGTGGCCTTGTCTGCCTTGGAAAACATCTGTTTGTTGTTACGCAACATTTCAGGAAACACCACTGTTCAGAGCAGAGGATACCGGCTCCATTCAACTTCGGGGGCAATTCAATTAAAAGGAGTGTTAACTACTGGAATTTATGGAGTGCTTCCTGCCTAATCTTATGAAACATAATGAGTAATTGTTATGGGTGGTTAAGACTTTCATTTTATACCTGCCTGGATGTGCTGATTTAAATAGAGATGTAACAAATTGAATTTGAGGAAGTGGCTGGAAAACAAAAAGATGCAGGTACCCCATGCAATAATGTTGAGTTTCCCGGGGCTTTACTTATTAGCACATAGTGTGTCATCCAAAAGTTTCAGGCAGAAAACCACAAAGATAATAAGCTTTTTATTTTGTTTCAACACCAGGTTGATCAGAAAACTGCATACAGTTCTTGGGAAGCTGAAGTCAATGCCAGATATATTTCCAAATTACTCCATCACTGGGTAGGTATTTAAAAATAAAACATGCGAAAGGTATGGAGTGATCGATCATGTGTGCAGAACACATTCTCACAGACCAGCACTCTCCCCAACATTTACCAACACGCTACAGCAATGTATTACTGAAGAGTGCATTTCTGCTGACAGATTCTTTCCACCACAATTACAGAAAGAATAATGGCTAAGAAACAACACCCATATGTCCCCATTAACTTTGCAATCTGTCTAATCTGTGTACTTACAAAGCCCTCATCACATCACAGATATTATAGTGATAACAGGGTAGATTAGACAGACATCAAAGCTGCAAGAGAAATGTGAACGTTGATTCCCAGCCATGATTAACTTGGCCAGAACCTCACACTACTTTAATTTAATTAAGAACATAAGGAGTAATCAGAACAGAGATAAAGCAAGAGAAGAGCTGAGCTGGCAGCTGTGGACAACACGCGCTACCCAACAGGTATACATATACATATATATATATACAGGTGTGTGTATATATATATATGTGAGATCTTTCATGCTGCCTGGGGAGCACACCCTGCCTAGTGTTTACAGAATTATTACTAGAATTGAAGACTAATAACTGTAAAAATTTTAATTAATGGATGTGGCAGCTGCCTATGAGTATGCTTTCCTGTTGCAGTATGTGTAAAGCAGCTGGTCTGTCAGCAAAAGAAAACTGCTTCCAGTGGGCCAAGAGGCAAAAGCGTGCACTGTGGCAATTGCACCCAGCATAATGCACTATAGGTTCATACCCTTTTTTCCCCTGGGGTAACAGGCTGATGTGCCAATGCCTCCAGGCAAAGCAGCTGAAGCAATCCTCATATGACCACAGAGGGATTTGTCATGCAGTGAGATAGCACATTTACAGCTTACTTATGCTGCTTTTAGCGATGAAACCTCTTCTTCTCCCTCCACTGCTGCCAGGACCAGATGTCTCACTTGCACATGCGACTCCTGTGCTTCCTGGCAAATCTGGGTTTGCTGCACGTACAGCATGTTCTGTTTTACTGCCTGGATACCTCATATAGGCAACCTATGCATCTGTCAGGCACTAGAGTTGCTTCACAAGGACATATGCAGTGGTTCAGCCAATAGCCTGCTTCTTGGTCACCTAAGAACAGCCCAAGGAAAATGGGGTGCTGGCAGAGTGAGGCAGGTATTTTGGCTGTGGCCCATGCACAGTCTTGTGCGAGACAGAGGTGGTGCTTGTCCAGGGGCACACCTACAACTATCCCAGTTCATTTTGCTTTGGTGTAGATGGTATGTGCTCAGTATCTTCTTCCATTGCCTGCAGGATGGCAACTTCTTGCAATACGCTTGCAGTCATGTAGGCACAGCTTGGCCAGACTTTTAATGTGCAAGAGGTAAACTGTATTAAAGTCCTATCTAAAAACAAGAGGGGTACTAAATCAAAGCAGAGTTGCTTTTATTCTGAAAACACATTCTTAATGGAGGCTTCCCACAGTTTAAACAACCAGCCTGAAATCTCCGTAATTCACTTCAACTCTCCTGAGTGTCTTTGTGTACACATGCCCCTAGTTTACCTAGAAGTCAGTCCTGATCAGTTTAAGGTACAGGTACATTTAAAAGCTTCTTTGGGCAGCCTAGGGCATGAGTTTACACTGTCTTAGTCATTGTACATTATCTGTCCACATTTCCTCTCTCACTATGTGGCAAATGGAAAGTAACAAATGACTGATGCTGCAGGCTAAGCTACCTCACACTTACTGCAGAGCAAGGATTTGCCATGGGCAGTCCTTATGGACTGTCTGCAGTGCTGTAAGTTCACATCTTGGCTTATCTTAAGGTAAATCATGCAAGACTGAACTAAAATGTATCTGGCATAGACTGACATGAAAGTGTCATGTTTCTCTGCCAGTTTGATTAAACCGATCTATTAACAGAGTTTAAGTGAAGCTTTCTTCTTTGTTCAAGCTAGTAAATAGAAGTTCCAATTTTTACAATTATGGGCATAATTTCTTAAGAAACATAAATCAAAACAAACCAAATAACACTTATACTACAATAAGTACAATAAGTAAAATCACAAAGTCTTTTGTATATCAGATAAAATTTCTTGCGTAGACACGGCTTTCACAGTGCGTGTGTTTTTACATTAATGTATCTGTTTAGCTTTTATCTTTGAGAGAGATTTTAATGGATTAAAATGTTGAAAGAGAACTCTGCAATGATTCAAATGGATAATTTGTTTCTTTTTTTTTTTTTTTTAAATGTGATTCAATTTCAATCTCATACCTGGTCTGCATTAAACTCCTGGGACATATCCATGGTAAGAACTACATGGATACACCTTTTAGGTGGTTTTGTTTGAACTTTCCCCTGGCTGGAATCAAGCACCACAAATTTTGCACCTGAACATTCAATCTGCCTACATGGCATGCTCAGCCAGAAAGCAGGCCAGAGCATTAACTAGCCACTTCCCCTCCACACCCTATCACCAGGAAAAGTTACCAGAAAGTCTCCTTGGTGGTCATTTTAAAGAAAATGAGATCAGGTATACATAGATCTCTTTATAAAAATAACAAAGAAAAATAATCTCTGTCTTCAGCACTGCTGCAGCGTGCAGGTCTAACACATGTGAAATTGTCCTATCCTTCCAGATTTTGGCTTGCTATGAGAAGTGGACTATTACAGTCCTAGGACCTAGGAACAAATATAGCTAAATATGGGTATAGGTGTATGTCTATGAACCTGTGTATGGTGGAGGACTGTGGAAAGAAGTGCTATGTGAAAGATGTTGAGCTGATGGCTGGGAGAAATGGCACAGCAGCAGCTACGACTCTTGCAAGGATTCTTGCCCCAATGCCAGGGTGTTGGTCCACCATTGCCAAAGTGTGGGGTGTATGCACGGAGTGCTGGGGTCACCCTCTGGAGCAAGTTGGAGTTCCTTGCCTGGAGACAGCTGAAGTAGGACTCATCTGACCAAGTGTGAGCATCTACAAAAGTCAACATTTAGCTGTGCTTACGCTGTAATTGTGTCTTCTCTTAGGCTGTATTTACTTTATAGCTGTCCCTGCTTTGAGCAGGAGGCTGGACTATATGATCTCCTGAGGTCCCTCTAACATGAGTTACACTGTGAGTCAACGATCTGAGCTGATCACTAAGCCTCCGTTCATAGTCAGCAAAGAGAAACAGGCACTTGTAGGGAAGAAAGTCTATCACTCTATAGAGTAAGTGTGAAATAGCTGTCATCAGGTGAGCTGTCCCCAGTCAGGGCTCTTTCTTTCCATTGGCTACAAAAGAAACTCAGTAACATCTACAGAGGTAGCAGTATCTGTTGTAGGTAACTAAAGTCACTGAAATTAAACCCAGTCTGTGTTTTAGGATGCCTTTTGAAGTCCGAATGCAAGTTAAGCTTCCACATATATAAGCTTTCCCTACTGTCCTGGTTTCAGCTGGGACAGAGTTAAATTTCTTCGCAGTAGCTAGTATGGGGCTGTGTTTTGGAGTTTTGCTGGAAACAGCGGTGATAATGTGGAGATGTTTTAGTTGTTGCTAAGTCGCGCTTACACTGGTCAAGGACCTTTTTCAGCTCCCCATGCTCTGCCGGGTGCACAAGAAGCTGGGAGGGGGCACAGCCGGGACAGCTGACCCCAACTGACCGACAGGATATTCCATACCATATGATGTCACGCTCAGTATATAAAGCTGGGGGAAGAAGAAGGAAGGGGGGACATTTGGAGTGATGGTGTTTGTCTTCCCAAGTAACCGTTACGCATGCTGGAGCCCTGCTTTGCTGGGGATGGCTGAACACCTGCCTGCCCATGGGAAGTAGTGAATGCATTCCTTGTTTTGCTTTGCTTCCGTGCGCAGCTTTTGCTTTACCTATTAAACTGTCTTTACCTCAAACCATGAGTTACCTCATTTTTACTCTTCCGATTCTCTCCCCCATCCCACCAGGGGGGAGTGAGCGAGCAGCTGCGTGGTGCTTGGTTGCTGACTGGGGCTAAACCACAACACCTACAAATAAAGCTTACATTTTTTTCTATATCTTCAGATTTGCTGTTTCTTCTTTTCTTTTCTTTCTGTAGTTTCATTGGTCGTGTCTTCTCTCACAACTTATCTGTCAAGTTAGAATATTGTGTGCTGTGAAATGCTGCTTTTTTGTCTGTGTTACCAAGAGTTCATTTTTCTTGGAGTCACCCTGCCCTGTGGTCTTCACAGACTTTCTCTTTCCATACTGAAATATCTTCCTATACATCTTGCAGTGCTGTAATGGTTATCCAGGTATCATAGATGCTGGCAGAGACCAGGCCAGCACCAACTCATGCTGGTAAGACGTTGTGCCATTTCTGCGGAAGGCAATGAAGATCAAGAGCAGACAGAAGCCACTTGTGGTCCTCAGCATCAACTCACTGGATGGATTCAGCCCATAAGCTACATTCATTAAAAAGTATCAGTATGGAAAACTTAAGAGTACTTCTGGGGAGTAGATGCAGGTTACAATCTTGTAATTAATTTAGAACAAACTGCTGATTTAATCTATTTTTAGTTATATTTACCTCAGTTCTTCATGTCTACAGTGTTTTGTGTGGCCCCAAAGCACTATAGGGTCAAGGCATAGCTACAAGCAATGATTTCCCTCTTGGAACCTGTAAAATAAATAATTATATAGGCAGAGGAACTTACAAAAGCTAAATTCCTGTGATTCATTTGATAGCTGTCACTCTTGTGCACACTCTTTGTATGGGTTCCCTAATGCCTAATAATGTGATTGATAATGTTACATTCCAGACACCACTCTCTTGAGCAGCATAAAGCAGCATTGATCACAAGCAAGCTGTTCATGCTCCCTGTTCTTAGTGAACCTCGTGAGAAGCAGCCAAAAAAGGTTGTCTCATAAAATTTCATTTCTACAGGGTGTGTCATAACTGGAGCACATGGAAGTGGATTGCTACCAGGAGAAAGGCAGACCAGCAGGCATGCTGTAAAAGAAGCAATGGAAGTATTAATGCAATGGGTCCTAAACCCTGAGTGCTGTGACTATGATAGCGTTTGATTCCTGGGTGGTGCTGGTTCTTGCTTCCTAAACATGACCCAAGGAATGAGAAAGAAAAGAAAGGAAGGAAGGAAAGGAAGGAAAGGAAGGAAGGAAGGAAGGAAGGAAGGAAGGAAGGAAGGAAGGAAGGAAGGAAGGAAGGAAGGAAGGAAGGAAGGAAGGAAGGAAGGAAGGAAGGAAGGAAGGAAGGGAAGGAATGGAGGAAGGAAGGGAGGAAGGAAGGAAGGGAGGGAGGGAGGAAGGAAGGGAGGGAGGAAGGAAGGAAGGAAGGAAGGAAGGAAGGAAGGAAGGAAGGAAGGAAGGAAGGAAGGAAGGAAGGAAGGAAGGAAGGAAGGAAGGAAGGGAGGGAGGAAGGAAGGGAGGGAGGAAGGAAGGGAGGGAGGGAGGAAGGAAGGAAGGAAGGAAGGAAGGAAGGAAGGAAGGAAGGAAGGAAGGAAGGAAGGAAGGAAGGAAGGAAGGGAGGGAGGAAGGAAGGGAGGAAGGAAGGAAGGAAGGAAGGAAGGAAGGGAGGGAGGGAGGAAGGAAGGAAGGAAGGAAGGAAGGAAGGAAGGAAGGGAGGGAGGGAGGGAGGGAGGGAGGAAGGGAGGGAGGGAGGGAGGAAGGAAGGAAGGAAGGAAGGAAGGAAGGAAGGAAGGAAGGAAGGAAGGAAGGAAGGAAGGAAAGAAGGAAGGAAGGAAGGAAGGAAGGGAGGGAGGAAGGAAGGAAGGGAGGGAGGAAGGAAGGGAGGGAGGAAGGAAAGAAGGGAGGGAGGAAGGAAGGAAGGGAGGGAGGAAGGAAGGGAGGGAGGAAGGGAGGGAGGGAGGAAGGAAGGAAGGGAGGAAGGGAGGGAGGAAGGGAGGAAGGGAGGGAGGAAGGGAGGAAGGGAGGGAGGAAGGAAGGAAGGGAGCGAGGGAGGGAAGGGAAGGAGGGAAGGGAAGGGAAGGGAAGGGAAGGGAAGGGAAGGGAAGGGAAGGGAAGGGAAGGGAAGGGAAGGGAAGAGAAGAGAAGAGAAGAGAAGAGAAGAGAAGAGAAGAGAAGAGAAGAGAAGAGAAGAGAAGAGAAGAGAAGAGAAGAGAAGAGAAGAGAAGAGAAGAGAAGAGAAGAGAAGAGAAGAGAAGAGAAGAGAAGAGAAGGGTTTTCAAGAGCTACAGAACTAATGACATCTACTGATCTCTTGAGGGTAAGATCCCATGTGCGTGATGTTCCATAAGGGGTGAGCTGACCATGCATTTCTCTCCTTGGTGGAGTATTGATGGCTTATATTTCAACTAGTTAATAACAAAAAAAAAAAAAGGCCAGGGACTATTCTTCAATCTTAGGACCAGCCAATCACAGAGATCACACCTAAGCTCTACAATCCCCAAAACCAATCTGGTTCTTACTCCATGCATTTCTTCTACCTGTGTCCAACATTGTTTAGGGCAGCACTACATGGCTGGCAAAAACATGCCACAGATCATTTGGATGAGTAAAGAGCTTCTAAAGAAACTCAGATGGAAGAGGGAGGTTCACAGTATGTGGAAAAAAGGACTGGCCACTTGGGAAGAATATAGGAATGTTATCAGGGTACGTAGAGATGCGACGAGGAAGGCCACAGCCCACCTGGAATTAAATCTGGCAGTGCATGTCAGATAACAAGAAGGGCTTCTTTAAATACATCAGCAGTAAAAGGAAGACTGGGGACACAGTGGGCCCACTGCTGAACAAGGAAGGGGCCCTGGTAACACAAGATGCAGAGAAGGCGGAGTTACTGAATGCCTTCTTTGCCTTGGTCTTTACTGCTAAGGCTGGCCCTCAGGCATCCCAGCCCCAAGAGGTGAGAGAGAAAATCTGAAGAAAGGAAGACTTCCCTTTGTTTGAGAAGGATTGGGTTAGAGATCATTTATACAAACTGGATCCTCATAAATCCATGGGCCCTGATAGGATGCACTCGTGAGCGCTGAGGGAGCTGGAGGATGTTCTTGCTGAGCCACTCTCCATCATCTTTGAAAGGTCATGAAGGACAGGAGAGGTGCCTGAGGACTGGAGGAAAGCAAATGTCACTCCAATCTTCAAAAAGGGCAAGAAGGAGGACCTGGGGAACCATAGGCCAGTCAGCCTCACCTCCATCCCTGGAAAGGTGGTGGAGCAGTTCATCCTGAAGGTCATCTCCAGGCATGTAGAGGACAAGAAGGTTGTCAGAAACAGTCAACATGGATTCACCAAGGGAAGATCATGTTTGACCGAGCTGATAACCTTCTATGATGGCGTGACTCGGTGGGTCAACAAAGGGAGAGTAGTGGATGTGGTCTATCTTGACTTCAGTAAGGCATTCAACACTGTCTCCCATAGCATCCTCACAGGCAAGCTAAGGAAGTGTGGGTTGGATGAGTGGACAGTGAGGTGGACAGAGAACTGGCCCAACAACAGAACTCGGAGGGTCATGATCAATGGAGCAGAGTCTGGTTGGAGGCCTGTCACTAGTGTTGTTCCCCAGGGGTCTGTGCGTTGGGTCCAGTCCTGTTCAACATATTCATCAGTGACCTGGATGATGGGGTAGAGTGGGACCTGGGAGTGGTGCTGGACAATGAGTTGGTTATGAGCCAGCAATGTGCCCTTGTGGCCAAAAAGGCCAATGGTGTCCTGGGATGCCTTAAAAGGAGTGTGGGCAGCAGATCGAGAGAGGTTATCCGCCCCCTCTACTCTGCCCTAGAGAGACCACATTTGGAGTACTCTGTCAAGTTCTGGGCCGTCCAGTTTTGGGCCGTCCAGTTTAAGAAGGACAGGGAACTGTTTGAGCAAGTCCAGTGGAGAGCTACGAAGATGGTCAGGGGACTGGAGCATCTCCCTTATGAGGAAAGGCTGAGAGACCTGGGTTTGTTCAGCCTGGACAAGAGAAGACTGAGGGGGGATTTCATCAATACCTATAAATATCTAAAGGGTGGGTGTCAGGATGATGGGACTAGGCTCTTTTCAATAGTGCCCAGTGACAGGACAAGGGGCAATGGGCAGAAACAGGAATACAGGAAGTTCCACTTAAATATGAGAAAAAAAATCTTATTTCCTGTGAGGGTGACAGAGCAGTGGAACAGGCTTCCCAGGGAGGCTGTGGAGTCCCTTCTCTGGAGACGTTCAAAACTCACCTGGACGCGTTCCTGTGCCCCCTGCTCTGGGTGTCCCTGCTCAAGCAGTGGGGTTGGGCAAGACACTCTCCAGAGGTCCCTTCCAACCCCTGCCGTTCTGTGACAGGGATGCTTATATGCGAACAGTACAGAGTATTGTCATGCACCAAAGCTCAGACACATGGCCCGGGTCTCACATTTAGTTGGTGTAAATGTAACTACATCATTTTCCTCTGTGCAGTCATGGTAACTTACAGAAATTTTAGGCCTATTCTAGAAGAAAACTCAAGCTGTTTTTCTTTGGCAGAGACAGATTCCTTTATTATACAGGATACCATAGCTGGAAGAAGTAGCAACAATTTGGGTCAGTCATCCATCCATCAGATCTGAAACTGAAGCAGCAAACTTAGGCCAAGAGAAAGCTGGGAAAAAATTACATTATGTTTAAGTTAACTCTGTTAACTCCAGAGAAAAGTGGCATTTCCAACAGAACCTAGGTAATACCAAACCTCATCAACAGCTTTCAGTATATTTTGCCTCCTCTTTACCATCTTACCTCGTGCTAAGAATAAAATTCAGGTCAAATTTTTTAACAGACAGATTCAAGACAGCTTGTGCATTGGGACAAGTTTGGCAGTACATGTCTAACAGGATTTTTTCCACCTCCTAGAAAAGTTCTGCTAAATATTCATGCATTTAGCATTGAAAGAAACCTGATTCTTGGCCAAACCAAAGCTTATCAGCAGACAGAACAGGAGGGCTCCTTCCTCCCTGCTGCACCTCTGATTCCCACAGGTTTTGCTTCACACCTGGTCTCTGCAAACAGATACTCTCAAACCCAAGTTACTCCACCCTGGAAATTGGTTATAACACGAGATATTGCCAGTTCCCTGCATCTTTTGAAGGACTGCCTAACTTTTCTGTAGAATTTATAGTTTGTGGGAGTTTCTTATAGTGTTCAGCACCATCTGTCTATCAGAGATGGCTGATAAATATCTGTGTTTTTTAAAATGTTCAAAACAAAGCATGAATTTTCCTTTTAACATATTTTGGGTTTTTTTTTTTTACAAAGATCTCACAATTATATTTGCTATTAATGAAAAACACATTTTATTTTTTCCCAGGAACCAAAAGTTGTTGGAAATACAAAGAAATTATTTTGAGATCAAAATGAGCAGAGGAAGTGTTACTGAAGAATTTCATTTGTCTAGGAACATTCTCATTAAGAACTGTTTTGTAGTCTTGTTTTCTGCTGAAATCTTTTTTTACACAGCCGTAAATACAGTGGGGACACAGAGTCACAGGAAGGGTTCTGATTTTTCTGGGTACTCAGTACCAGCTGCTGACAAGCTATTTGCGCCCAGAGTCAGGGCAGATGTGTGGAGAACAGAGATGGGAACGACATTCTGTGTGGGTGGGAGCTGTCATTAGGAAGCAGACTGTCAGCACCTGCTTCTGAAAGGATGACAGGAGAATTTGTGTTGGAAGGGGTCTTGGAGGTCTCTAGCTTAACTCCCTGCTTAAAGCAGGGGCTGCTCTGAGGTCAGACCAGGCGTCTCAGGACTTTATCTAGAATACTCTTGAAACCTTCCCATGATGGAGACTGCACTGTCTCTCCTGGCAACCTGCTTCAGTACGTAACTGTCCTCATGGGGAAAAGGTCCCTATTTATACCCAGTCCAAACATCTTCCCTTTCAACTTAACCTTGGAGACTTTTTTCTCCCCGCCAGACAGCACCGTGAAGAGCCTGGCTACATCTTCCTGATGTCCTTCCTATAGGTAATGGAGGTGACCTTAGATGTCGTCCCCTCAAAGTCATCCCCTCTCCAGCTGAACCAGCCCAGCTCTCAGCCCCTCTGCTCCAGCCCAAACCATCACATTGGCCCTACACAGAACTTGCTCCAGTTTCTGCTACTGAGGGACCCAAAACGGGGCACAGTATCCAGACATAGGGTAACAGGTGCTGAGAAGCTGTCTCCTAACTAAACGACCTGTCATGAGCCTGTCATGGTCTAAGAGATGTGTGAGATGTCACTTTACCCCTTGCCCACTCTGTCCTTCTACGAGTGGTTGCAGTCCATAACCCTCAGTGATAGAAAATACATATATGCACTTCAGCTGCTCTAAGGCAAAATAGGCTTGAGAAATAGCGGTAACGAGGAGCAGTACATGTTCTTTTCTGCTTCATCAGCTATGGAGGGCAATAACGTCCAGTGGACAGGAGGGCTGGAAAATAACAGTTCTCATGTAAAGTACTTTGGCCATAAACTTCAAAGCACTTCCCAAAAGGAGGCTGGATTGCTATTCCTCTTTTACAAATCAGGAAGCTGAGGAAAAAGGGAAGGAAATATTTTGACCGAATTATTCTAGCAGCTGCTGGCAGAGGCAGGGAGAGACTCCGAGCACTACCCATATACTGTGCAATCAGGGTGCCCGTGCCCAGGGGACCTGTGGTTCCTGATTCCTGAGCTGCCCCTCAGAGCAGGGACCAGTCCCTGCCTCCTCCAGGTGCTCTGCCACACTATGGCAAATTCCTACTTGGAAATCAGGCTGATGACAGTATAACAACAGTATAACCATGCAGATTTATGGCTTCAAAGCAGAGGTGTTGATCAGAAATACCATGAATTAGTCATAATCTTATCAAAAATATTTTATTTAGCAAAGTGACAATTATACCATACAACCTATGTTGGAAGTACATTGAATAATTGCTAGAATAAATACAGGCAATTAATTCAACCTTTTTATAGAATGAGAGGATTTATTTGACATTTGAATGTTAACCCAAGCTTTAACTTACATCATAAATAGTTAAAAGGCATAGTCAAGTTTTTTTTTTCGTTTTTACTGTTTCTTTTGCTTTTTTTAATACTGTTCTATTTAGTAATCAACATGAATCAACTCTCCAATCATTAACATAATATTAGTATGACTTTCAAGCAATCATGTACCTCAAGATGATCAGAAAATAAGGTAGTGTGTGTGCAGTTCATTCTACAGCAGAATCTATTCATGTCTGCATAAAAAAAGAGAAGCTGAAAATGCTTCTAGGTTCTTTAAGCATTGTATGCTGATTTCTGCTTTACCACAGTGCTTTTAATACCAGAATCTAAAAAGGGCATGTATCTGTATGCAGCTGGCTTTCTGTTGCTCTTTATAAAGTATATTAGGGCTCAATGCCACATTCCTTTGGCTGGTGAAGAATTGCAGAATTTAGTCCTGAATATTATTTCTCAGAACCATGGTCCAAAATAAATGTCGAAGACTAATTATTAGGTGCCAATGAAGTGATGGATTTGCTAAGACTTGATATTTTCTGATTAAAAATTGGCTTCTTTTCTGGTAGATATGCTTTAGTCAAACACAATTTATTGGGCTCAGTACTGGGGTCTATATTACACTGGATGTCACAGAAGCTGATGTTTGTATTTTCTGTAAACTGTATGAAAGGCACTGCAGAAGTTTTATAGTAAGACACCCACATTTTTAAAGTGTTGATACATTTTCCCTCTATGTATTTTTTTTTAAACTCAAAAATCTGAACTATCTTCTTGGTACTAGCAGACTATGAACTACAACCGTCAGTGAAGTCAATAGTAGTTTTGGGTGACCAATATTTCTCCAGATCAGAAGCTTTTGACTCCCCAGGTCCCATGTAAAATCAGTGGGAGCTTTCCCGTAGCGATGTCTTCTCCAATGGCATGGAGGCCTGCCTTGCCTTATGGCTATTGCGCATGACAGGGAGATTATGCTCTCAGAAGAGAATCCAATCTCCCTTTTACAATGTTTTCCAAAACAAAACCCCAAATTGCACGTATCTACCCCTTTGGCCTTTTTCATGCACAAATATGCTTGTATTAAAAAATAGACAATGTTGGGCCTTTCCTAATAAATGTCTTCAAAGAGCACATTTAAATGCTTTTTCACAGAAATACCCATTCATCAGTTGCAAAAATGCAGAGAGACTTTTTATTCTTTCTGTTGTGAACAAAATCAATTCAGCACAAATTATGGGGGAGGAAGCACGATTTTTTTCCCAAATGTATTTAAAAAGGCTAAAAAACAAAACGTTGGGGAGGCAGGTTTTTTTGGCAGATAGTAAAATATAAAATATGGTATCTAGAAAAATGTTGGCTTAAAAATACACACACACCAATAATACAATAATATAAAAATACAGCTCAGCCAATGGCCTGTTAAAATTTACCTTTGGCATTACATTTGGCAGCCTAACACAAAAGACCCTTCCTCTAAACAGAACTATAAAAAAGCAAAGTTCATAAATTAGGTTGCGAGGGGTTGTAAGATCCTTTTCTCGATTCTCCAAACTCCTTTCCTTCCTGTCCACACACATAAGCATGACCAGTGAGGTATATAGAACGTAACACTGTCAGGCATATGCACAATAAAAAAAGTGCATAAACATAGAAGTTCTCCCATTTTCTTGCAAACAGGTCGAAACTGTGTGGTTTGCATTTTCCCCCCTTGGAAATGAAAAAAAAAAATAATTGTATTGATTACTTTGGCAGGATGAAAACGAACCCAGAGGAATACAAATGTCCTATTCCCAGCAGCAGTGATCCATTTCCCTTGGCAACGTTCGTCTGATGCCACAGGTACTACAAGGTCTTTGAGTTGCTTTACAACTCTCTGGGTAACTTCCCACGGAAACATCATACGTCTAGCACCATGTCATAGTGTGGCTCTTTCTTCCGCCTGCCACATTTGGTGATAAGAACCAAGTACAAAGTCAAAAGTATAACCCAGTAACATGCATAGACTATTGTGCCAATGATGAGAACTTTCTGGTTTGATTCAGAAAATGGCTTTTTTGATTCCTTGTAGATAGTGAAAATTACGCCACCTAGGAGGATTGTAAACCAAATGGAGACTGGAATAAGTCCTATAAAATTAACTACAATGGTTTTTCTTCCTGATGTGCCCCACCCTGCTTTGTTTATTGTGGCAATTGCAAACATCTTTGCTGGCAGTAAACTTGACATATACAACACTGAGTAGAGTGACATGAAAACCATGACAATGTTGCCCCTAAGGAAGCTGGCAAAGGAAGACTTTATCAGGCCCACTAACTGAACTGTCAACAAGAAGAGGAGGATGTTCCAGATTTTTCCCCTGTAGAAGAGCTGAATGACTGTGGCGATAAGGAAGAAAGGAAAGAATCCAGTGATTACAGCTTCATAGGTCATCCACAAATGGTGCTTGTGGAACCACATCGCATTATAAAGCCACTCTCTAAAGTACGATTTACTCCAGCGGGTCTGCTGATTCAGCCACCTGAGATATGCTATCGGTGTTTCGGTAAGGCACTTGGATCTAGCTGTGTACTTTGTTGCATAGCCCAGACTTAGCACTCTGTTAGTTAGATGCCTGTCATCTCCGAAGCTGCACTGGGAGCCCATAAATTCTTGATTGTACCAATCTTCCACAAATTCATGGAGTAAAGAGTTTCTGTACATTCCCAGAGGTCCGCTGATGCACTGTACACAGCCAAAATAGGACTGGCAGGCTCTTTCTATGTTAAATGCCATCCAGTATCTCACACTGCTCAGAAAGGAGATCCAGGAATCATATTTGTTCAAAATCTGAAAAATACAAAAAGTTTTTATTTTAGATGAGCTCTTGAGACAGAAAATACACTTAGTGGATCAATAAGGAATTTGCAGAGACTAGGGCACCATTATCCATGTTCCTGTGTCCAACTCATGGCAAATCCAGGAGTTACAATACAGCCTAGGACATTGAGGGGTGAGATGATGCCTTCAAAAGTATATTCCCCAAAAATGTTCTCTTTTTCCTCACAGCCTTCCCTCTTCTCCAACAAGAAACTTCTTTTCTGACCCATTCTTCCTTTCCCTTCACCTACAGTTAAGGACCTGCTGGACTCAGCCTCTCCTGAGAGGAGATGGTGGAGTCCTAGATGTGGCCTCCTGTTTTTCTGCCCCCAATGCACACATCTTTGGGACTCACAGGATTTCTCCCAGCCCTCCTAAAGCTATGCTACAGCATGAGAAAGGCTAGGCACGTGATCTTTGGCTTACATTTTTGGTGTCATAAGGCTTGCCCTGGAGGTTTGACCATGGATTACGTCCCCATACCTGACATTAGACCCTCAGAGGAACAACCTGTTCTGATTTATCTCTGCAGTACCAGCTTTGTTACATTGCCCCAAGGCATGCTGTGATACCCCCATAGTCTTGCTTTGGCATAAAGTTCTCAGTCTTTCTCTTCTATAAGTCCCAAAGTTCACCTTAAGCTCAGCCTATTCTTAAAATACAACATAGGCATAGTATAGGAGTCTGAACACTCAATGGAGGTATGAGCACACGCAGATGGCCAAGTTCATGTCTTCACATCCAGGTTCTCAGCACACACCTTGTGCTGGGGAATGTGGCAAGAAAGTGTGTAGCCGGGTGGCTGTGCCAGGTCTGCACCAGTATCTTCTCAGTGCGGGGATTTCAGGGGAATCTGTGGCCTTCTATAACTAGAAAGCATTTTTCTGCAACTAGCAAAATAGTCTTTTGCTCTGATGGCCCTAGTTTCTGTGAGGTTTGAAGGCCAAGGGCCAGTCTTGCCTCTGTTTCAATTTAATTCCAGAACACTTTAGAAGCAGCAGGGCTCAGGGATAGGTTCAAGTCTGGCTCACATGTATTTGGTATATGCTGGAAAGTGAACTGGGGAAGAAAAAAAAGGCCCAGAGCCTTCATTCAGCCACCTTTCCTCCTAGAGGACACGTCTTTCCCACCTCTCTTTGCAGATGCTTATGAACCTTCGCTGTCATAGCTGAACTAGTACTGTCTCCTTCATGTTGCACTTGCATGTGCCTGGCATCTCACATGTGTAGGGTGAGCCACAAAGATATTCAGGCTTCTGTGGGAATCTTAATTTCTGGAGTTAAGAGCCACATTCCTGAAATACTTCTGACTACTGGGGCATTTGTTAGTAAGTGCTTGCCCATATAGATGGTCTTTTCTCCTCTGTCTCACATAAAAGCCCAGCTGAGTACAGGGGACTGACCTTAAAGCCAATTGAAATATTCATACACATTTTTCTTTATAAATTGCAGCAGAAGCAATTGCCGCAAAAGGAATTAACAGCCCTTTGCTGTAGTTGTCAGCCAAACTCTGCAATGTTGGAAATCCTAACAAGTGGAGCTGGGCTGGGTTGGGGGCTTTCCATTGTCCTGCCTGACAGAGATGCAGAGGAAACCCAACAATACGCAGAGTGCATAGTGCACTGCATTTCAAAAGGCTTTTATTCCTAACAATCTTGGCTGCCAGTGGTAACATAATTGAAGTGCTTGGGGTGTTGGACTTGGCTTTGGGAGACCTGTTCTCAATTGCCTTCTCCCCTATAGATTTTCTTTGGTACCCTGAGCAAGCAGTTATACCCAGAGGCTCAAAGACGTGACAACAGTCCTGGCAATACCAGTGCCCCACTTTTCACATATGGGGGTGGGGTGGGGAATATTTGTTTGCTTTCTACAGGTCTTAAAACCATACAGTGCTCACATTCAAGAATAAGAGTTTTCATTCAACAGTCAGAATGGTTAAGGTATCATAAGAGCCTCTGTAATGGTGTCACAGTATATTCAATGCTATTCCAGGCAAGGAATTCTGTTGCACTGCAAACAGTTGCTGAAACCCTTCTGTCAATCTGAAAATCACCATACTCACCTGCACATCACCTCCAACTCCCCCAACCATTGGATCTTCTTCTAAAACCTTTACCATCTCCACTGATGAGGCTGGATCAAGCATTGTATCTGAATCACAGACCTACAAGTAAGACAAAACAAGAACAAAAATGTTAACCCATTTTGCTTGTCTACTGGAGTAAACTAGAGAAGAAAATAAAAATCATGCGATTGATTCTAGTGACTCTAAATGCATATTCTCCTGAATGCAATTAAATTTCACTTTGGAGTCTGCATTGATACCTCTGTTAAAGGCCATTTGTATCAGGCAGCAAGGAGTGGTGCCGAGTGCTTGTTGGGGTTGTGGATACAAACAATCCTCTCTCCTGTACCAGCTCTGTTTGTTTTACTGGTACACTGGGCTGGCTTCTTCAAATAAAAGGTACACTCTCAGAGATGGGGCACTGCAGAGCAAGACAATATTTGTGGGTGTGTGGCAGATTCCTGCTGAGCCTTGACATAGAGTTTCCCTGCATTGGCTGCATGGTTGTAGCACCCTGGTCAAGAGCTTCCCACTGCCATATGAGGGAAGGAGCAAGGAGTTAAATTCCAGACACTTGTTACAAAAATGAAAAAGAAAAAGTCAGCTAGGAATCTGGGAAGAAACCTAATAGTTCTTTCACTCACAGAAGGCTTTAGCAATTCACCTAAGATATGTATTTTGGATTCCAGAACAAACTCATTTTTAATTTTAGATGCATGGTGTGTTATTAGTAGTGCAGGGATTTGACATTTGATATATAGAAATTATTTGCTATTTTCCTCTGGCATTCTTATAAATAATATGTAAGGCCAGAAGGAGCAAGTCCTGAAGCGCAGTACTCCATGAGACCAGGACAGAAATAGATGGCACACACAAGGCGTTTCAGCTACACAAACACTTCTAGTCAACTAAACACTGTGTACATTAGGAATTGGCTTTCCCCTGGAGAGAAGGAGGAGGGCTCAGACAGTCTGGCCAGTCTACAAGGCAGCTGGCATTGCTTTCCTTTGCTCAGAGGCGAATGACATGAGCTGCAGCCTGTTTAAAACAAGCGGGTGTCTCCTTGTCAAGCTGCTGCTGGAAGCGGTGCCCCCATCATGTGTAAATTCATTTTGCAGACACCCAGAAACTGGAGCAGAGGAGGCTGTCCCAGAAACCCCCTCTGCCTGGCTGGATCCTGCCCTACAAATTCTCATACTGCTTCCAGTTTATCCCCATGTTGCATTCCTGTGATTTCCGATGGGGACAGTAGGGGCAAAAGTCTCTGCACGAATAATCTATTAAGTCAGATTTTAGTGAGGCTTAATATCGGGTATCCTAATTTTGGTGTCCTTTCATCCAATCTTTCAAGTCAGCCTAAACTCTCTTGCTCCAGGGGAATGGAAACCTTCATGTCTGGTCTGAGAAGGGGGAGGAGAGCATTTTGGGGCTCCATTATGGACCAGACTTGAGTGGGAAGGTTACCAGGGATAGCTGGGCTGCATAGCTCAGGGTGCAGCTGAATGCCTGCCAACATGCTCTCCTCTATGCTTACACAGAAGGGGCTGAGAGGTGGCCAAATCTGATGAAAGCTCTCATATTTCCGTCAGGAGAAAAGCCATCTCCAGTTCCTACTAACTTGAGGCATCCAGCTCCTCTCCTCAAAGGACTCATCCTGAGGAGCACCTTTGTAAACTGGCCAAGATGTATCTCCAGCTTTGGAGAAAAGCTGTCATCAGTGACAGAACTCAGTAATAGACAGGGAGGAGACCAATTCTGCTGAGGGGGAGAAAGGATTTCTATATTTCTATCTGGGACTTCCTGAGTGTTTTGCACAGGGAATCCGTAGTTTGCCGAGTACCCAGGGCTGAGGCAGTGATACTCACCCCATTTCTTGTGACCATGAGTGATGGGCTGAGACCATCCCGCTCCCAAGCCCCTCTGCTTTCCCTCGAGTGCCTGTCACTTGATGCAGCTAAGCAGCCCCCTCCCTGTTAGATGCATTTATCTATAGCAGAAAGTCCTGCCCATCACTAATATGAGATGAAGAATCCTGAAAATGCTGGATTTATTTACAAATTACCAGCACGTGTCCTGGGCATGTCAGCACAGTGGACATGTCTGTTTCTGGGGCAAACCTGACAAGCCATCATTTTCCATCTAGATGAGGTTTTTGCAGGTGAAAAGAGGACATGCCCAGAGAAAGGCAGATACTTAGGAACCCAAATAAAACACACCAAGGTCTGCCCAGCCAGGGGTGACCCAGCACAGCCCAAGAGCCAATTTGCCATCTTTCCACATAAGGGCTGAGTGACCTAGAAATTACTGCCTTGGGTCATAAAGTTGCATGAAAGGGACACTAAACCTTAAGTGAGCTGCTCAGATACTTGTTATAACCAGCGGTAGCTTATCCAAGCTGCTCTGAGAGGTTAAGGCTCCGTTGGACTCTCCACATGGGTACCTTCATCAAGCCAAGATGGATTGTACCCTGGCTGCCCTGACCAGCTCTGCACTGGTGATGCCTGCCAGTTTAGTTCCTCCACCTGATTGCTTGCATGCTCCTAACCTCCTCCAGGACAGAAATAAGCCTTCACAGCAGTTTCAGGTATTTAATGAGATGCCACTAATGAGCAACAGCTCATTATCTGAATTGGTCTGATTGTCTGTCCATAACCCTGAGGTGATTTAAGAACCATGAGGACCACAGTTGCAGGGATGGGTTAATGGTGTTGACTGGTCCGCTTCTTTTAAGTGCTTGATCATTGATGCAGGTTGCTCAGCCCTTAAAATATTGAACCTGTTTAAAATAATTTACTGTAGGCAACCCCAAAGAACCACTTGAAATATCTCAACCTTCATTCATTCATAAAACAGAGCCACATTTTAGCTGCATTGCATCATGACTGTGTAGTAGGTAGAGCCACCAAGGTGCTGCATTTCTAACATAGATGTGACTGTAGGTGTGACTATGGCAGCAGTGATTACTGCAGCCGTTGGTGGCTGCCTGCAGCAGCATTACAGCCCCTGACACATTCATTAGGACTTCTGAGCTAGGTCAGGATTGTTAGTTGACTGAAAGACCAGAAATATCTCTTCCATCTTTTCAGTTTATGCTATGACTGTTGAAATAGAAACACTTTTTCCAGGTTCCCTGAACAAAGGCAAGAGCTGGACTGAGGGAGGAAAGTTACAATGAATCTGTTTCCTCTCTGCCTTCTCTCTCTGCAATCTGATACTTCTGTGCGAAGTTGTTATAAAACCATGCTAATAAAGAAAACCAGTGTTTTTATCCCATCATAGTCCCTCACAGCACAAAACCAAAGTGCAGACAATGGAGAGCTTAAGCCCATTGTTTTCAGAGAATAAATCAGTTTCAGTTTTGGGAGTGGTAGGGTATAGGGTTTAAATCTTTGCCTTACTCTTCCACCTCCGATAACAGAGCAGTTCCCATCACTCTTCAATTTCTGCCCCTCCTGTGTGTGGAGGGCTTGCTGCTCTCAGCCCAGCTACCTGCAGCCTCTCTGCATCCCTTGGACACTGCGCCTGTGGACGCTGTGCCGTGCGGAGCGTGCACACACACAGCCACGCAAGGCTGGGCATGGACCCCAGAAACACAGATCGCTCAGCCATGCAGCTGCCCTGAGCCAGCAGAAAGCATCTTTCAGGGAGCTGCTGCTCCACTGGAGGAGACAGCTGGATGCTCTGAGGTTGGGAGAAGGTGGGAAGGGCTGAGGGTGGTTAATTAGGAAGATTATCTCATATTCAGTGGGATTAGTCAAATAAGCCTTGCTGGCCTTGAACGATAAGGAAGGATCGTCAGTGTCCAGCCAGAGACCCTGATCCCACTTGCCTTCCTCCACACACGACCTCTTCCTCTTCCTGCAGTCAGAAGGGCTGTTTGCAGGAGTGAGGAGTGCTTCCATGTATAAGACAAAAACATAGAAGATTTTTCATGGGATCCAAGGCAGCTGGAAAGAAACGTGTCTCTGCTGCTTTGGAAACAGGGAGAGAGGACCCAGCCTAATTCATTTTTAAGTGAATAGTGTCATAAGGGCTTTAAAGGCCAAGTCGTGGTGAGTGAGGTAATGCAGCTGTAAGTGATGAAGCAAAAGCTTCTTCAGGCTTTAGCTGAAGAAATCTTTCAAGGCTGCACATTGACCCTTTTATTGAATATTCCACACAGCCTTTAAAATATCTCCATCTTTTTTACAGACTCCACCACTGTTCTGAGGTATTCCCTAGTGCCACCAAATACCTGTCTGTCTGCTTGCATATGGGACTGCTAACAACTCACAAAATAAAACCTTACTGACATCTTCACCTACAGGAGCAGAGAAGGGGTCTTCAGGAGGCCACTGGCTTTGTCTGAAGCAAAACCATTTGGATGAGAGGCAGTACGGAAGTCTGAGGAAAGATTTCAGATTTCTCCAGTAGCTGGTGCACAGATTTAACATATCCACAGATAGGCTGATCATTTTAAAAGGTAGCAAAATACGCATTTAACGGTCAAGCTGTTTCCAAACAGACTGAAAGGAGCACTGTGTTCATCAGGGACTAGGATGGCCTCTAACATGCTGCACAAAATATACAAAAGCTGCTTTCTTTCAAAGTGTGTTTGAATTGGCACTGACCTGGTGCTCTAATACCTACCTGTACATAATCCACGCTTCTCCCCAGTGCTTTGAATGCTGTGTACATTACTTCTCTTTTTCCACCCCATTTCTGCATGATGCAAATACTTTTGTTGGACAGGACCAGCTGAGATACGTGTTGCATACTCTCTCTGTGAGACTCCTCCGTCTCACCTGGACCTTTGTTGTGGAAGTTATTACTCCAGATATAAGTGGCAGATTTGTCCGTACCCATGATTTCAGTAAAAATGTCCATCATGTAAACGTCATCTTCTGAGTTCCCATCAATGACCATAACAACTTTAATTCCAGGGTAGGTCAGTCTTTTCACAGAAAGTAAACATTTTCTTAAGTAGTCAGGATCCTCTTGATAGGCAGCAATACAAAGGGCAACTGTTTTGTTCAGCTTTATTGGAGTCTCTAGTGACCGCTTCATTTTCCTGTGCTCTAGGAAGGCAAACAGGCTTTGGATGATGAGATGCGATGCCAGGATAGCACCATAGAGTCCAAAGGAGAAGTAATAGTTGTCTGTTTGGATGAACTGGTAGCCCACAATGTAAGCAGCGGTGATTCCCAGAAGGAGGGACACCCCAAAGAGTGTGGTTCCAAGTATTCTCAGGATACATATAAACCTCTCACAATACATCTGCAAAGAAGCACAGAAACTGTTAGCAGAGCCACCACTTGCTGATATAAGACCTTGTACAGGGTGTGTGTGGCTACAACATAGAGCTCAGTATCAACAGAAAAATCCTGTGCTTCTGGCTGTGTCATGGACTTACTGCATCACCTTGCTCAACTTAACAACTCTTTGCAGTGCTTCCTCCGTGTGAGATTCAGATACACTTAACGTACTAGGGATGTTTTCTGCTATTTGTAATGTCCTCACAGAAGGGGCTGTCTGTGTCAGCATCTTATTTTGGCAGCCTAGGCTTGCTGAATGAGGCACTCTGTCATATTACCCTGGGGGACTTTGGAGAAGGGGCTTTTGGGCTACTGCTCGCTTCATACAGTCACAGGCAAGCAGAACAGCTGAATGTCTGGGCAGCCCCTCCTCATGCCCCATCAGTGTCATGACTGCATCCCGCCCTGAATCGCTTCTGTCGCTTAGTTATGTTTGCAAAAATATTGGAAAGACATTCTTAAAACAGATGTCTGAATGTATTTATAATTTTTTAAACAGATGTCTGACTATATTTATAATTTATATTTATATAATCAGACATCTGCTTTAAAAGGTCTTCTCAATACCATTGCAAAAATGCATTATTCATACATTTGTGTACATAGATATATGCACGTGTGAGCATGTGTGTATAGGGCTAAAGCTTGACTGAGATTAAGTCTGTGGCAAAAGTAAGCATTAGTTTAACACAGCCAGGACTCCACCCTGGACTCAGTAATTCATTAGAACACCCATTGATTCTGACAACTTCTGCATATTTCAGTTACCTGGCTGTAAAATCTACTAAACTCAGCTCTAGGTTATGGAGGAGCCGGCTGGCATGGAGGGTGCTCTGGTGTTCTTGAGAAAAATTATGTAGGCAGGCAGACAGGCAGAATACATTGCTACCTCACTGCTTTTTGTTGACAATCACATTAACAATTTTAAGCAACAGCTTTCTCAGAATTACTGGAAAGTTCATGACAATGTTTTATGTCAACTGATGCATTTGACATTAAGGTTGTAAAACAGACAATGTCTGTTTAAGGTTAACCCAGCAAGTGCGTTGCAAGTCAATGAATCTGAAACTCATGCTTGAATATTTTGCTGAATTACAGCCTCTCAGAGTAATGGGCTTAATATTTGCGTTTTCCCTGATATTATCATCTTGCTCATCTGCTGATTATGTTTGATTCACCATCTGTTCACCAAAGCTGAAGTTGGAGCAGCACTCCCTTGCATCATATATGTCTTTAACTCTTTCTTGAAAAAATACTACCAAGCTGCAGCAGCATAGCTGTCATCAACCATAATTCTGTCTGAAAAGTTACAGGCTTGAGGAAAAAAAAGTCAACACAGAATCACTTACAAAATAAAAATAAACCAGGCAAGCATAAAGCCTGAAGTTACGAAGGCTATGCTTTTTTCCACTGGCTATTTAGGGTCTTAAATTTCACGACAGGAGGAAGCCTCTTAAAAGTATATTTGGAGACACTGGCAAAGAAATCGGACCCTATCTCTAGGACTTCCTTGAATACTTATGGCTGGGCTCTGACAGGTGCTGTAATCACCCACCAGCAAAAGGGACCATCCCTGCTCTGGTGACTGTCCCTTTCACAATGGGGGTCACAGAGAAGCCTAATAAAAGATAGCTTATGTTTACCACCACTATAGGTGAATTAAAACTCAGTGCCCAAAATAGACTCACTTTAGAAAACAGATTAAGTAATGGATCCCTTCTAGATCACCTTGAAGTCAAATAGTCTGTGTGTTTATTAATCCCTCAAGCATGCAGAAGGTTACAAACATCAAGGTAAACATTTCATTAACGGTGCAGTTGTACTCTGCTTTCCCATATGGGGTCCACTACTTCTATTCTCTTGCCAGAAATAGAAAATTCCTATTAGTGAGTAGAGGCTAAAGTCTGCTTACATTAAGAATTATATGACTGAAATCAATGGACCACTTGTATGAGTAGAGCTCACAGGATTTACATTAAGATCTGGAGCATTTACATTTGACTGACTACACTGTACTAGGCTTCTTTTTATATTAATTTGCTATTGCTCTTTCTCTCCTATGAAGTGTTACCACACAAAAGGAAAAGAAAAAAAAGAAGTGAACTCTCTGATCTTGTCATTACAGCACAGCTTCCCTCCCTTGCAAAAAACCCAGTCTTTTAAGATCAAGAAATGGATTTCTGGTCTTAATAAAACAGCATTTTTTTTCTACCCTTTCACTGTCAACCTTGGGAAAATAAACTGTGTTTTGATCTAAATTCCTGGCTTTCATCAAAGAAACTTTCCCCTTTGTATGTGCAATGAGGTTTTTATGTATAGTCTTTTAACGGACCGAATCTCAGGCAAAGTCTGGAAAAAGTTGCTCAATATTCTCAAGCTTTAGCACGTGACCTATTGATAACTTGCCCAGCAGAACTGATCTTTATCAACTTGAACGTGCCCAAACAATGGCAGAGAAGCCAAAAACTCTCCACCCTTGTCCAATAATTGAGCCAAGAAGTTAAAAGGAAATGATGCTTATACAAGTCTGGGACCAAAATGAACTGCTGAGTCAAATAAGAGCACTGAGGGTAGGAAATAGCTGCATCGGAGACTTTAAGGTCAGACCCTGCTGTTATGAATATCTACCCTGGTCTAATACAGTGAAACATAAAAGGACATCCTTCATAAGACATCAGTTGAAATCCATTCCTGAAGCTTCCCGAACTTGTCATACAAAGCTAGAATCAAGCATTAACAGTGCAAGCCTAGAATAATGCCACGCTGAGTCAAGATTTAAGTGTCAAATGCTTGGTGCAGGACAACCACATGTGCTAGCTTTCAAACCCACATTTTCCAATCACTTTGTTGATAATCACCCTTTCTAAGTGCTACCAATATTCTTTCAGAAAAATGTAATTGCTTATATTCAAAGTTGCTATCACTAGAGGCCCACTCAAGAGCTGACTAATGGTGGGGGGTACTGTACACACCTTGTATGATCAGCGCAGCTTAGTGTTTTGTTTATGCCTCCTCAGGCCTAATGGATCTTCAGTTCCTTGAGGGATTTAACCTGGTAAGTTTGCCCTGGGAAACAGGCACTGCAGCATTTAAAAAAAAGAAAAAAATGCAATGCCTAAGCTAGGGATAAGGCGCTCAACACATGGAAGATAAACAAAGATAATTGCAGGTCACTTCTGTATACACATGTAACTGCTGCTAGTGGGAACCTCAGGTGTTGGAGTGAGGAGAGGGACATGGCTCTTCACCTGGTGAGGTGAGTTGGTGGGTTACCTCACTGCCTCTGGAGTCAAACCTGGATCTTGCACTTTCTGGGCAGGTTTTTAACTAATTCTGTAAAGCAAGAGGAGGAAGATAATATCTGCAATGTTCTTCTGTTCTTATTATTTTTTTAAGAGTGAAAGCTATTTAGCACTGAAAGAAGCTGGAGGATCCATTCCTTTGCATCACCCCTGAAGGACATTTCCAGGGGACGGTAAGACTGAAAGTTCAAGTTTTAAGTAAGTAGCTGCAGACACCTGTATATTAAAGCCTGCCCTACCCAGGGCACCGGCTCTGTCAGACTCTTCTTGGAGGTGCCTGTATCCCCCACGTACTGCACCGGAAGCCTGAGACAGTACTGCAAATGCTACCCTGCAGTTTGGGCACTTAAATCCTTTACGGGCACCTTCACCTAACCATGCACTGCTGAACCCAGTACAAGATTTACACAGCCTCCAGCAAACAGGTTCAAGGTTTGTATGCACAAGATGAGTGTATGTAGAGTGACTTCAGAGTCTACTGTTGAGCAATTTGTTGTCATGATCTTGCAGCTATTTATTTCCATTGATGGAGCTGGTCAGTACTAATCAGCTCACCTAGTAGAAATATGAAAGCTATACGCTAAATCCTAATGCTATGTAGACTGTTGCTGATTCAGTGACACATTTTGATTCACCAAGCAGTCCCAAGTATATATGTGCCTTGTAGTGACTGTACAGGAGGAGGCAATGTGTGCCTCTCTTTGGAGGCTCCTACGGAAAAGCATGGCCAAGAAATAAATTCTCACATGTACTTGACATCAGAGTCCACCTAGTGAACTGCTTGGCATTGTGTCTCTTTTGGCATTCTGATAAAGCCACACAAAGGGTATTATTTTTGGTCACACCTGTGATGAAGGAGAACTTACTCTACATTACTATTAAGAACTGGCATAACTAAAAGTTGTAGTCTTCTAACGTTATTTTCATAAAAAATTGCAGGTTAACAGAGTTGACATACCTACACAGTACATACAATGACTGGGGTATTAACTCTAACACTAGAGACCACACTCCTTTCCCACACAGAATAATGCCTTAGATCTCAAATTAGAAGAACATAGGAAAATATAGTTGAGTTTCTCTATTCTGAAAAATATTTAGGCTACCTAACTGTAGTTGTGGTACATAGATCTAATTTTAATAAGGTCTAGACACTTGACTGAAATTCAGCTAGTTCTTATGTCCTGATTTGGACTGGGTTTTCACTCAGCAAAGAACACTGCTAAATTCATGGTAAAGCATCACTTTTCCACCTCTCCAAAATCTTATAGCACTGTTCCATCCATATGGTTACTATTCAGCTTTCATGCATCCCTGAGAGTAACAGGACCTGGAGATAGTTAATCCCTTTGCAAAGTCAGGAGGCAAAGAGAAATAAAAGCTTAATTCACTACTAGTACATCTAGAGAGTAATAAATAGAATAGGGGCAAATACATATCCAGAAAACCCACGTGTATTGGTGTCTGAACACAGCAATACTAGCCGCAGTCTGTTCACTTATTCCGTACCAGCCGTTGTGTGGCTCCTGTGAGGACTATGGAAGCAATCTGGTGGTCCCCTGCATCTGCCAGGACGTGGAACCAGTGACTGATGGGAGGTCAAACTGAAGTTAGATCTGCTTGCAACACATGGGATGCAGCTTACTACATCATCTTTTCAGATGCTGCTTTGTTTCAGAACTTCTTTCAGAAGTCATCTCTCATGTACAACACTCAAACACATTGCCATGTAGTACTTGGCTAGCTTTTCCCCAGAAATTAAAAGCCAAGAGGGGGAGACACAGGAAGTTTGTACATAAAACATAATGATTTGGAAGGTTGTTTGAAAGAATTAGCACTTACTAATTCCGAATATCCGAACACATTTTTAAAAAACCTTACACTGCAATAGTCAATATTTGTCCAGGATACAACAGTAAAGGTTCAGTCACAAGTCTGCTTATTTTGTCCCCTTCACTTCCAAAGGTTTAAAAAAGCTGTGCCTCTCTCCAGACATCTAGGGCTTTGGCCACATCAGCAAATAGTCCAACACTACGGAAGCAGATCTGTAAAGAAACAAAGTGGTGCTGAGGGCCTAACTTCTGCCTGCTATCTATTCTCACATGTTACTCTGAACTAAATTTAGTCACACTGCATGGATTGCAAACCCATTAGTGTCTGAAGAGTGTGCTCCAGGGATACGCCTTGCAATTAGCTTCATTCAAGAGGATGCCAGTTTCAGTGCCCAGCGATTGCTTTGCAATACAAACCCAAGTAATTTGGTTGAAGGGCGGGCACTTGTAGCATTGGCTTCAACAGCACGCTCCTGATTCAAACTAAAATGCTAACACAAACCACTCTCATGTATGAGATCTGCACATCAGACTTGTCTGCAAGTCTTTGTTGCAATCAGAAGTGCTGAGCACTTAAAACCTTTGAAAATGTCTCATTTTTGCATGCCTATACAGAAGCTGAATTCTTGAATGCCTGCTAGCCATGGTCCTCTGAACCTCAGTGCTGAGGCTTTGGATTGACCAAAGCATGTAAGTATGTCATTAAAGATAACGCACTTAAGTATTTTGCTGAAGAGGGAAATCAGTGGATAATTTATCTTGCAGTTCTGTAGTGCAGGAGTAAAAAAAAATTATTTCTCTGCAAAACTGCTATTTCTGGGATACTCATGATAAAAATGTGTGCATACATCTGACAAATGTGTTATGTGTATTTATCTCCCTCACAGAAGTTGCCAAATGGGTCATTCTTAACCACTGCATTTCTTAAACTAGGGAATCTAAGAGCAGACCAGGACCAGGAATTTGGATTATGTTCCTAGTGTTGCCATTCACCTGCTGGGTGACCTTGGGGAAGTGAATTCACCTCTCTCTGTCTCAGCTTCCTCACCTGTAAAATGGCAGTCATGATCACGCAAGAGGTTCTCGGAAGTCTACAAACCCCTTCATAAGGCTTAGGTTACTGATATTTGTAATGTTACTCCTTCTGGTGTGCTATGGGACCTGCCAGTTCTCCAGTTCCATGTAACTGTTTTTCCTCAAAAAAACCCCAACAAAACCCAACACACCACTTCCTATTTTCCTTACCTATATTCACCTGAAGGTAGAGTCTGTAGGACTTTGTAATAAACATGCAACCCTGACTCACCAAGATGCCTGAGATCAGTGAGGCTGGCAACATAAAAGCTGACGTACGTGGGTATAGGTGCACCCAGCTACTGAGGGCTGTTTTGCACACAGCTAAAGGAAGAGTATAATCTTTCATAAGCCTTAAAAAACACTCCTTACTTGTGAGAATAATAGCATTGACTTCAACAGATCAGCTGCTCCAGTGTCAGGAGCGTCTTTGAGTGTGTGTGTGAGTGTGTGTGTGCGCGCACACAGGCCGACACGTACTGCATGTGGCCTTATACACATATACTCTGTGTGTATACACAAACTGCATCTGAGTGCTACAGTTTTTCAGCCAATATTTAGATTTGTTACTAGCCTTATTTTGATGGCAAAATAAATATTTTTTCTTTGAAGTACAAATCGTTCTAGGTACACATTAATTACAAGCATAAAATAGCTGTCCAGACTCCCTCTTCTATTTTACAGCCTGCAGAGAGGAAACTGAAAAGTTATGTTACATCTGTACATCTTTACAACAGCAGAGTTACCATATCTGGTGCTTTTGGTTATTTATCACTTCCAGGTTTTGTCATGCCATTGATCTTCTGGAAAGGGCTCACATAAGACTAAAATTAACTCTGGGGTTAGGTTTAAAATAAAGAACAGGATTAATAATTATAGCAAACTGTATCTGCTGCACAGGCTTTGATCAACAAATTGAGAATCTCCTGCTCAATGTATGTTTCCCACTTAAACGGCCCATATTTACTCTCTTACTAAATCAGTTTGAGTAACCGATGTGGAATGAATTCTACAGCTGCTGGTTGGATTTGTCTCTAACATAGACAGTGACACACTAGCTGTTAAATTAACCAAAAGAAGGCCAACCCCCCCGCCCCAATCAATTGCTCTAAGAAATAAATCAAGAAGTAAATCATATTTGTACTCAGATATTTTGGACTGCGATTAAACAAAAATTCAGTTTAGAAATGTTTTTGGTTGCAGGTTATGAAGTCCATGGATGCTTTTGGCACAAAACTGATTAGTCTGTGACTTACTCCAGCAAATACATATTCATTTGGTGTTCATAGCTCATTATCTTGTAACTTGTTTATAAAACACAGGTCATATCTTGCTTGACTTAGCCGAGTTCCACTACACCAAAAGGAGTAATTTGCCACTTTAAATACTAATCTTAAAGAGTACCAAAACGAAGCAAATTTACTTCCGCACCATAAATATGAAGAGCTGAGTTTGTTGCTAGTGAACTAGCATGGGAAACACCACTGAATCCAGTAGAGCTGCTCTTCCCATTTGGGAAACCTTTCCCCATGGTTTTCTGCACTGGCATGTAGGATAAGAAAGATTTACTAGCACAAAATAAAATCCTGGCTTTACTGACACCAGTGACAAAACTCCTCTAACCAAATGGGGCTGGATTTTGAGCAGTTTCAGGGAAAGAGAACATATTTCACCACCATCACCCCCAAATGAAATGACCTAGCCTTTCTCTTAAGCAAGCCCCAAGGCACCCGCGTTACACACAACGTGTGCTGGAGAAAAAGTCATGTGTGTGCCTATGGAAAAATGATCCATAAGGAAGGCGACTACGAAGCAGAGTGCTAACGTGGAGAAGCGGCTATGCCATGGGAGAAGTGGGGTCGCTGCAGACCCTGAGGGAGGGGTTAGACGATGCCCACCGAGAGTGCTGTAGTATATTGGGGTCTTCCCTCGGGGCAGGGAAACGGGGTAAATTCTCTCTCAAGGTCCCCTTCATCCCTCTTTGCCAGCACTGCCGGGTGTCTGGCAACACAAGGGGAAGGAGAGACACGAACTGAGACCCGAACAGGTGCAGGGAAGGGCCACGGGGGACGGAGGTAAACGGAAGGCCGCCGCAGGGGCTTCCAGCGGGGCGGGAGACCCCGCGGGGGGAACACCGAGGCCGGGTCCGCGGGCCCCGCCCGCCGCCGCCGGGCTGCTCCTCCGGGGGAACCCCGGGCCCGGCGCCGCCGCCAAGGGGGGTGGTGTTGCTGCGTCACAGTGGGTGGGCGGGGCGCCGGGGGGGATCCCCCGCGCTGCACGTCACGAGGGGGGCGGATTCCGCCCCACACGGCGGTGGCGGCCGTGCCCGGGCCGGCGGGGGCAGCCGGGACCCCCGCGGGCGGGGCAGTGGGCGCCCTCCCTCCCCGACGCCGGCCGGGCAGGGGGCGTCTGAGGCTGCGCTGGAGCCGCCTTCAGACCCCCGGCCCCGGCCTCGAGGCGTGACCCTCCCGGCCCCCGCCGGCTGCCAGTCCGGGTCTCGCCGGCCCCCGGTCTCGCCGGCCCCCGGTCTCGCCGGCCCCCGGTCTCGCCGGCCCCCGGTCTCGCCGGCCCCCGGTCTCGCCGGCCCCCGGTCTCGCCGGCCCCCGGTCTCGCCGGCGGGCTGCCCGACGGGGCGGGGCCGGGCCGGGCTCAGGCGTGCGGCGCTGGAAGTTCGCGGGTAGCTGCAGCTCCCGCCCCGCCGCACCCCTCCTCTCCTCTCCCGGCCCGTCCCCCCGCCTCGGAAGCCGCCCTCTCCGCTCAGCGCGGCGCCCGGGAGGCTCGGTCGCCTTCGTTTCTCTCCTTCGAGGCGGGATTTCAGCCCTCCTCCCGCCGGCCGCCTCCTCGCCTTCCTCCCCACAGGCCCATCCCGCCCTCCGCTCCCGTCACGTCCCCCCTGCCGGCCCTGAGTGCGGGGACAGGGGGCGGCCGGGGCGAAGCCAGCCCGGGCTGTGAGCAGGTCTCGCCTCCCCCGCTGGGCTCAGAGCGCAGCTGCCCAACCTGTTGCTCGATTTCACTTTAATTTTAGGTTTGGTTGGGGGGTTGGGGTTGGATTTTGGTTGGTTTGTGGTTTTTTTTTTTCCTTCGGTTCTTTTTTTTTTTTCAAACGTTAAAGCTCAGCTATATCTTACACGGATTGCACGGAGGAGGGGTCGAAGCTGAAAACCTCATTCATCCTCAGTACGGTCCTATTCATTGCTGAAGTAGGTGTAGCGTAGAGACGGTAAGACCGTCCCCAGCCGCACTCGTGTTTTGGGGATCTGTTTCAGCTTCCCTCCCTTGAATAGTGGGGATGGGAGGAGAGGGTCTTGTGCTCTTGAGGTGACAGAAGCGTAATCATAAATCACCTACCTTGTTTGTCGTTATGTCCTTTGGTCATAGAGGGGCTCCAGCCAGCTGTGTGGTCTCACGTACCGTTGCTCCCGTTGAACAGTTTCCAAGTTTGAGGTAAAAGAGCAAATCGCACTTTTCAGGGACTTATTGAGACGCTCAGAAACAAAAAATAATTAAAAATTAAAATGTAAAAAAAAAAATCGTTTAAGGCTATTCAGTCCTACTCATCTTCTCCCACGTGTTTTCACAATTAGCAGGTATTTGTCTTTCTCTGCTTCAGTTTCTAGCTCAAAGCTGTGGGATATTTTTTTTTCAAATAATAATAATTAAAAAAGTTAGAAGTAATAAATTAGGAGTTAATTTCTCGTGGTCGAAGCCGAAGATCTTATTTCAAACCCGGCTAGCCAGGAGCCTGGAGAAGTTACAAGGCAGCGTCTGAAAGTTTGAAAGATGTACAGCATCAGATAAAGTCTTTTTGGTGATGCCTTGCTGACCGAGTAACAGTTTCAATGAGGTTTCTCAGCAGCAGCAGCAGCAAACGGGTAATATTTTCCAGGAGTCTTTTTCTTTCCTGCTGCTGCTGCTTTTCTGCCTCCTCCACGTTATGGGGTCTTTTAACAAGTGAGACTTGAGTTGATTTAATAGGCGGAGGATGGGAAGAAGGAGGGGAAGGAACTCCTGTAAGGAGGGAAAAAAAAAAAAAAAAAAAGAAACCAACCCTGCCCATTGAAATGATCTCAGCCAAGGACCAGTTCAGCGGCAGGAATTCAATTAGCTAAGTTGCAAATTTTGCGGAGAAATGCAATACGCACATGTTGCCACCACCTGATTTCCTCTTCATGCCCCGTAGTTAGGGGAAAACCCCCACTTTCCCCACTCCCTGCATCTCCAGGCTTGGGGTGTAGGACTTGTCCCTCCCACAGCCACTATTCGGCTGGGACAGTTTTTGCTGCTGCTGGTTTTTATTAATAAGGGAATTGCCTCTATGAATGGATGAACTTTGCAGTTTCCAATCCTGCTTTACCCATTCAGTCTCGGAAACATTTGCTGTAGTAAATACCAAAGAAAGCTCCTACTGGCATTAATACCCAAGCCGCTTGCCTTGAAATAAGCCAGGAAATGCGTTAGACAAATTAAGAACGGGAAAATCGTTGGTTTGTTAGTTTTGGGTGTTGGTTTTTTTTGGTGGTGGGGGGTTTAGGGGGTGGTGGTGGTGGTTGTTTTTGTATTTTTTTTCCTCTTTTTTTTTAATTAAACCAGAAATGCTCACCCTGTGCTCTGTCGATGATTTACAGTTAGCCAGGGGCACCAGCAGTTAACAGCAGACCCCACTGTCTGCCAGCAGCTTTCACTCGCACGGACGGGCTCCTTCCCTTTGTAACTCCTCTCTGCCTCAAAGGCGGATTTCCCCTCTTCGGAGCCCCGGTTTCCACTTGAAATTATTTTAAAACGGCACTAGGTGGCACTGTTGAAGTGAGAGGAGCGGCAGGAGGCGGTGACGTGCGGGGCCGGTGCGGGCGGCGGAGCGGGGCCGGGCTGGCGCTGCGGCGTCTCGCCGTGCCCTTGCAGGGACCCTCCGGGGGAGGAGGATGAGGGAGATCAGTTTCTTGTTCCCCCGTGCTGTTTTCTCAAGGACCACAAAGGTCGCTGCTTGGAGGCGTCGAGCCCGCAAAGGAGACCACGTCCAGACCCCGTTGGGAAACCCGGCGGTGACTCCTCGTCGAGTTACCACCCGTCCTCACCTTCTGGCGTGGGAAAACTTTGCAGCGCTCTGGGGGCTCCTCATGCACAAGCAATGGTTTAAAATCAGTGGTTACCTAGACTGGAGATTTTTTTCGGTACGTCGAGGAAGTTGTCAGACTTTTGGGTGCGGTCAGTAATCGCCAAGGGCCAGAGTGGCTTTAGGATGTGCATCAAAGCCGAGCTGCTTGAGCAATTCGTATGCCTCAAATAACAACTCTGCCTCTAGTTTAAGCCAGAGTTTTGAGGCTGTTTTAGCCTGGCAGTGCCAGGGAAAGCAGCTGTCTCACCCTCCTCCTGCTTTGGGCTCCTCATTCCTGTCTTATCGCTGTCCCTTTCCCTTTGTCAGAAGAACTGGCCTAGGTTAGGAAATAGTGGTTAGGGAAGAAGGAGCAGAAAAAAAGTAAGAACAAGTTACTTGGGCATGGAGAAGGCAGGTCAACGTCTTTTGGCAGCAGTCTGGTTTATGACAGAGTGTCTTTGAAAATACAGCATGGCTTAGCAAGCATGAAGTCTATCAGGGCTTTCAGGCATTCCTCCGCTTCAGGCCTTCCTCCCTAGGCAGCATTGTTCCCAAACTCCCAGCACCTCCAAACGATCTGTGTTACACAACGTCTTGCTACAGGGCCCAGCACTTCTCTCTCATCAGGCAAGGGGCAAATTCCAGTGTCTGCTCCAAGCAAGGCCAGAGAGCAGAAGGGTGTCAAGAGCTACTGAACCCCCTGTCCACACTTAGCCTTCCTACCACCCAGATAGGTAGTGTAAGGCAGGCTTATAACATGATGAATGTTTGTCATTTAGCCAGGCAAGGAGCTATCACCAAGCTCTGCTACCATCATACATAAAAGCAAGTCCTCGACATCTGAGAGAGTCCTAAAGCATGATTTCCTGACATCAGATTTTCTCTGGTGCTTCCAGAGGCAAGAGAGGATTAAGTTGTAACATGGATGTCCCAAGTCCGTCCTTGGACATGGCTACCCCCAAAGCTGTGCCTTGGGGAGCTGTTGCTGCCAGCCTCTCCGGGCTCCCTGGGCGCTTGTTTGCCTTGTCTTGATTAGGGGATGTGTATGTCCTGCATAAGGGACTTCATGTCTAGGGTAATTTCTGAAATGAGATTTGGGGGGGGGGGGGTTGTTTGGTTTTTCTTTTTTCCTCCTTTTTGTAACTAAATGTTAAAAACAAACTTTTTCAAATGAACATTCAAATGTACCACTCTTTCTTTTTTTTATTTTTTCTTTTTTTTATTCCACCTTCTAAGAGTTTAAATTTGGAGGCTGCACATCTGCTTTGCTGATGACTGTATATTACTCTGGAAACACACAGTGTCCCATTGGCTTAATCCAATGCTTTTTAGGTTTCAACAGGGATCAAGAGACAGAGTCTGGTGAGGCACAAATCTTTGTGTCCTGCTTGTATTACAGAGGCAGCAATAGCAGCACTTAAATCACACTGAAACTTGGTTTCAGAAAATGACACAATGGGAGTGGTGAGTCTCTCATGTCCACAGCTACTTCCTTCTCAACCATAGCTCATGTTGTGTGATCATGCTGTCAGGGCAAGCGGGATAACGTAGGTCACTGGAGCTAGGTTCGCCTACCAGGAAGGAATTAAAAGTAGGAGGATATGATTAATGCCAATCCACACAGTGCTATAGAAAACAGATGTAGATGTGTTTCACTGGAACTATATCACATCTATGTTTATATGTTAGGTAACATCTACATGGTTACCATTATCAAAGGATCCTGTTTTCTAATTGGAATTTATAATCCCAAGTACTGGGGAAAAAGAACTTCTTGGCTCTCACTGTCCGCAGGTATAGGTGATCACCAGCAGTCGGAGAATAATCTTGATGAACTAACCTGACTTCATTTTCTAATGAGGCAACGGGTTTGTTTGACAGAGATCAGACAAAATATATTAGCCGCTCCCAAGCAACTATTGAATACTTGCCTTTATCTTGAGGGGATGGCTCTGTGTGCATTTTTCCTGCCTCTTCTTTCCTATCACTCTTAAATGAGTCACTCCTCCACCCCAACATACACCACACACACTCACATACGCACATGTCAATCTACTCCCTCACTTGGACCAGCAGTTTGCAGTGCTTAAATGATTCCTTCAATCAACTGACCTGTGCTGAAGACAGCCGCTAAGCGTGAAAGTCATTTTCTATGTGCATGTATGAACTGGCTGTCCAGTGTGAGAGGAACGTGGATGTTCTCCAGTGGAAGTGAGCAGCCGGTGGTAGCCAGCAGCAGGACTGCCCTAAACAGTGTCCTCAGTAGCGTTGCTGCCAGGAAAATATGAACTGAGCTCGTCCCTCAGAGAAGCTGAGATGGCTGAGGACATCCATGCCGAAGGGCTCTTATCTTGCAGCTTCTTTAAGGTAGGGATTTATGCACACTCCTTTGCTGCAGATCAGATACTGTGCAGAGCATACAAAAAGCAAAAGCAAGAAACAGATTGTTTGCAATGCACAGTTGTCTTCACAGTAACAAAATAAGAGATAATAGGATCTTTTTCATGTAACAGGGAAAAGCTAAAAGTGGAAGGTAGAAGTATTCAAGCTAGACAGACGGCACATTCAGTAGCGAGCTTTCTTTAACAGTTGTCTGAACGATGAAGGGGAGTGGTGGATTCCATTTTGAAATCCTCTGGATGCTTTTTTGGAAGCTACATTTTAGTTCAGTGCAATTTATTGGACCCAGTACAAGAATAACTGAATGGATTTCCATAACGAGGATGACAGACTAAGCGACCTAGCAGTTTCTTCCATCCCTAAACTCCATGAAACTAACAACAACCGGACAGATATATCAGGTGTGTTCCACACCTGTTTTCACATGTAGCAGATTCTGCTGGAAGTGGGAGAGTTACAGAAGCTGATATGGGTGTAAGTGGAAGTAGAATCATGCCCTAAATAATGATTTAATGGCAACTGAGAATCCACTTGCAGATTTTAATATAACTGTCATGGGTAGTTTGAGGCTCATGAAAACTGGGTGCAGACAGACCTAAAACTCTGTGGTTGTTTTCACCATATACAGAACCATTTTAGAGGCTGCCAGTGTTCTGGGCATTTAAATCCAACGATACTTATAAATGAAGCTTTACAGGATCTGGGGAAAACCACTCATCTTTAAAATGAAATCACTCTTGCAAAATTGAAACTTTCCACCAATTTCTCTTTCATATAGCAGAGAAAGCCATAACTCGAAGCAACAGTTAGAAGTTAATAGCAGACAGGTTCAGACTAGAAACAAGTCATGCACATTTGGATGTGTCCAGAACTCTTGGCTAGAATGGACTGTGATTGTCAGCAAAAATGCCCTTCAGGATGGTTTGAAGTAATGAGCTTTAATGTGTAACCAGCATGGAATAGAAGTAAAAGCAGGTCAGTTAGAGGTTTCTTTTGTGAATTCTAATTCAAGAGAAATGACTTAATCACATGCCTATAGTCTAATGTGACAGTAGTGAGAGCCCAGTTTAGAACGACTCAATGTTATTTTTAAATAGCAGCATTATATTCTGAGTAGGATCCATAGATAACACCACATAAAACAAAGAGCACATGCAATTGAAAGACAGATCTACAAACAATGACTGTGCTAGTAAACTAAACTGACCAGACCCAGGCAGCTGAAGGTTGGCACATGTTCATCTGTGCTATTTCACGGCCACCAAGCTCCTGGCAGGGCTGATCCTGACCAGTCTGGAGAGCCCGACCATCCCCAAAGAGGAACCAGTGCCCCACTTGCGAGGATATCGCGGCTCTCATCTCCAACAGGCTGTTCACAGGATGGGGACATACTCCTGTACGTTCCCAGCTGTGTTCAGATGGATGGAATAGTGGTTTTTATACCCACCAGTATAGTGGTTTTTAGAAGCCTCCATGACTGGTTCGAGGTAGTTGCCTTTACTACTCTCCTTGCTGCCAAGGCAGGGCACTGAAGTGGTGCAGCCGGTCGCAGCCTGCTTGCAGCATTGCCCCGGCCTCTGCCTGCCTGGGGTTTGGGGTTGTCTTCCCAATAACGCTGCCAACTGAGGCAGTGCAGTCATCCTCAGCTGCCACATGGGAATGAAGACACAGGCATCTGGACCCTCTAAGGTGCTTATTTATTATAATAATAACATCAAAAATTTAATGACATTTCAATTTTCATTTAATTTCAATTCTCACTGAAATGAAATTTTCATTAACTGAAATAAAAAAAAAAGAATGAGACTTTCCTAGAGTGTATGAGATTTAGGCAGGGGCTCAGGACACCCTTTTTTTTCATTTTTAGGGTGATTTTTTGTCTGTTGCTGGTACTTACCAATCAGTTTACCCAAATTTGCCACTTCACCTAAAAAATTACATGATCTCTTGTTCATTTCTCAAGAACATGATTCATATTGCAGATTGGGGTAGGGAGGCAAATAATATTAAATTGACAGCCCCTCCCTACTGGCACCAGCTCAGTGAGAGATGGGCATCGGAGTACAGCTGCCCCAGGAGACCCCAAGGGATGCAGCTGCACTCATATAACTTGGAGGCCCATTTTCATGTTGTATGAAAATTTGCCAGAAAGAGGGCACATGTACCTCTTGTTCCTTTCTGTGGAAGTCCCACATCAGAGCAGCAGCTATGAGTTAGTGACATATTTTCTATTGAAGTAGCTAAAAATCAGGAGTGAATCTACATCTGTGGGTTGCCGTGCACCTCCCAGGTGGCTGCCGAGCAGTGTGGCTGCACAACTCATCTGTGACCTTACCAAAGAAGGGTATATCTCAAGACAGGACCCAACACACTTGTCTATGGTAGTGTCTTATGTGACAACACTAACAATCAATTGCTGCCCCAATAGTCTGGATTTGCCTATATTTTTTCTTGCCTGGGATATACTGTTAGGCTGTGGGAAGGGTGCAGGTCTCACTTTGTGGAGCTCTCTGGCCGTCATGGATTTTCTTGCCACGTGGCCTGGGTAGGAGGCTTGGTTGCAGCATATGGCAGCTGAGCTGTTTCAGTTATTGGATGGTCAGGTGGTCACTTAATTGCTGAAGATTTTTGCCCCATGTTATGCAATGCATTCGGTGTGTGTGAAAACGTCTAGTAGTGTTGCACTGAGGAGCAGGAAATAAATCTGAAGAGAGCAGACCTGCTTACAAATAATGAATATCAGAGAGTACTAATGATCCCCAGCAGCTTGCACACAAAGAAGGCAAGACCTCATCACAGACAAACACAAGCCAAATAATTTTCTTGCTTTCCCTCATGGTTTGCACGGAACACAGTCCTTTTGCAAACATGCGTCTGAATATATGTGCTGATAACAAAACAAACCTGCAAGTAATGACAGGCTGCAGGGCCTCCTGATTTAACTTGCTCTCCTAATCTTTTACCGAAAATGTTGGTTTCAGTTCTGCTTATGAGGGCGGATTTCAAAGACACTGCTCTTTCATGCCTATTGTCAGATTGAAGCCTTGACGATCAGGGGGTGTTCTCCCTGACCACAGCCACAGAAGTAGGTGACATATCAGAGCTAGCAGTGAATAGACAAAGATTGGGCAGTGTTAGTGTACCCCAATGCAGAGGTCAGCTTTTCCTGCTGCTGCTCGCTGCAGTTGGAAGTGATATTGACTGTCTGGCTTATGGCAGGGGAAAGTTTTTCCATTGCTGGTCACGGGAAGAGGAAATCCTCTAAGTAGACACAGGCGTGGAAACAATGCCATGACAAGAAGCATGGACTTCCATGTTCGTCTGTGAGGGAGAGCTGTGAGCCTTGCCACCTCACTTTCCCCACCGTGGGCTACCGGCAGCCACTGTCTCTCTGACCCCTTGAGCTGGAAACAGTGTGTTAGGGCAGGAGGGGAGGGTGTGTGAAGACTGGATGGTTCTTACAAGATCTTCCCATAGTCAGTGGAGGATGGCAGCTTCCTACAGAGGGTAATTAGAGCTGTTGTGTTATGTTGTGGATGGACTCTCAAAGGAGCATCATGGCTAAAGAGACATCCCCCATCACATCTTCCCGTGTTTTAATGAGTGGCTTTTCCCCACTGTGGCTGGAGCAATCTGGCTATTAATACCTTCAGTGCTCCTGGAATGTGCTTGTTTCTAGAGGTTAAACATACCTTACACTACTGATTTTATAAACCTTTTGGAGTAACCTCTGCATGTCACACAGTGGTCTGTGCAGGCAAACACGCAATTTAGCATAACGCCCTGATACTGTTATGTAAACAGTGATTCTGCAAAGCTGTGTTCTGTGGCCAGTGGTAAAAAGTGCCACCCTCCATCTGCTATCCGGCTGGAACTCAGAGTCCTGCTGGACATGACACTTAACAAGTCCCCAGTCTGCAAGTATTTACCAGAGAGAGCTCTGTCCTCCCATGACATTTAATGTCACCTGCAGAGGTCTCAGCTTGCTGAGGTCAAGAAAGATTATATTCTTCCTTTTGCATGTGCTCATCTGACAGCATATCAAGCTATGTCTACTGTACCAAACCAGGCAGAACGAGCTGCAGGCTCCAGCCCAGTCATGAGAACACACACCATAACATGACCCTTCAGGACCAGTGGACAGACTTTAATTCATTTAATTTACTGGGATAGATGCAGACTTTGTAATATATTAGGAATATTATTGCTGGGGCTTGAGTTAAAGCAGCTTAAGATTTTGCAGCCCAGCACTCGACCCAATCAAATGCACTCACTTAGGCCATGCTAATCTAAATTTTTGTGTAAATCCCTTAGCTTTTTAATTTTTTTTTGCAATGGGTTTGAGCTTAGTGTATGCTGTGATTAATTCAGAAGTGGTGGCTGGGTGCACAGCATAAACTCAGTCGTATTCAATCCTACGTGCACACAGGTAACATCTGGCAAATTCTAGATTATAGCAGACAGTCTCAGTCTGTTCAGCTCAGTCCCTTTGCTAGTCCTGTCAGATTCACCAAACCCTAACAGGCTCATTTATCTCATTCTCCCCTCTCCAATCCACAGTACTGAGGATTCATCCTGTATATTGCAAGGAATAATAAATACATTCATGACTTCAAGGCCAGAATCAACGGTACAGATATATGAAGGACAGATAAAATCTCTTCAGTTTTGTGGCACTGTTTGGTACTTCAGGTTGCTACCTGCTGCTGATCGTCTTTCATTAAAACATCTTGGCAGCAAAGTGCCACCAAAAAGATCTATGCCACTTCTATCAAGCTATCATTGAACGGGCAGTTACATTAGAAAATGAAAGTATAACACGATTTCTTGATATGCTGACATAGGGGTGTTCCCAAAGGATTTTCCACACACACATATTTTCTGCAGATTATTATTAACTAATATTAATTATTATTAATGATTAATTTACTCAATGAACATATTTTGAAAGAAAAATGCAAGATGTTTAGCTACAGTGATGACACACATACAAGGGACAAAGTTCATACGGTTGGTTTGCAGATAGCTGGGTAAGCCTGAAATACTGGGGGGCAGCGTCTTGATTTGATTTCTGATGTGAGTACACTGGAGACTGAAGCAACTGCAACAGCATAAATCTCTAACTGCTGTCTATGACTCCAAGTCCATTCACTCCAAGCATACCCATTTTGTTGCCTGGCTTTTGGCCAAGTCTGTCATGGGGAAGAATCATGTTGTAATGCAATAGCATTCTGACTCTGCAGGATACTGTTTGATCTTGCCTATATAGATGGGGCTAAGCCATGCTATGACGGCATTATGGCAATGTGCTGCAGCCCTTTGATGATCGGGGTTTTCTTCATCTCTGTACGTTGTATTCCTCGCTGGAAGAAGACCCATCCCAAGTGCAGGCAGAGAAATCATGGGAAAAGCAGAACTAAATTAGGGCACAGCTTCTCATAAATCTCTGTTCTCAAGAGAACAAGAGAAAATTTTGCTGATGCCCTTTGCATCCTGGTCCAAGGAAAGTCGCAGCTAACTGGTATTTATTTCCCCACTTCCCTTCCAGACACATCTGCAGGGTCCTTTGAACCTCCCGGTCCTCTGAAACAGCAGCCAGGGCTTTTCCCTAGATTCATCCTCCAGTGTCCCTGGCTTATGGATGAACGGAGGCTTTCTCTCTCCTGTGACCCAGGACAGAAGGAATTTATCTTTATCCTTTAGTTACAATTCCTCGTAACAACAGAAAAAAGAAGGATGTTAATTGTTTCTTGCATTCAAGAAATGCAGACGTAAATGTGAATGTCAAGAGGTGGTTTGTGAAAGCAGATGAACACCAGTTGTTGCAGAGACCTATAACATTTTTACTACTTCCTCGGGAAGTACAGAGTTGTTTCTGAGGACTTTCCATGCTCGAGCTCAGGTCCAGATCCCAGCTAGGGATATAGCCATAGCATCTGGCTCTGACACACGCAGTCTCTAGTGACGGGGTGCCACCTCACCCATCCTGAGGTTTGACTGTTATTTCTAGAACAGAGCAATGGAAAAAACAAAACCTTAAATCCTTCTTCTAAAACCTGCCTTTATCTTGTATCCTGCCTTTGAGCTTGTTTGGCTGCCCTAGACCCTCTTTTATGGAGGAAGTAAAGGGCCTTGTGTTTCAATGAACTGGCAGCACTTGCTTTCCAAGAGGTGGATTTGTGCCTCTACCCGACTTCAGACAAACATCGTAAGCTTAGCGTAAGCTTTAAGATTCAGGAGGCAGTATCACATGTCCTCTGTAGGAGGTAGCAAAGAAATCAGAACCCTGCACCTGGATGTTCAAAGGGAGTTTGCAGGTGCACACGAGAGCTGTCTTGGAGTGATGATAACTCATGCATGGGTGTCTGTGGCCTCAGGAGGGCTTTTTGGCCTTTTGCCTCTTTTGAGGCTTTGGCTTAGCTTTTTGCCCATCACCAACCCAACGTTGCAAAGGGTTTGCCACATGCTGGTGCTTTGGCAGTGCTGTACAGCCACAGTGCAAACTCTGCACTCAAAAGCAGGGTGGTCCTTCAGCTGAGAGCTGCTGGGAATACCTGAGCATGTGGTGTATAACCAGCCTGCTAGTGCCTACTGTCAAATCATCCCTGTTAGGCAAAGTATTTGATCTTTGTCCCTGTGGTCTCCATTTACAGCCGAACAAATTGGAAACCTGAATGCCAGTCTTGCTTTGTACAGATAACATAAAGCCTCATGTTGCTCAAATAATAGCATGCTGTGCAAGGCAATGAAAGACAAAGATGCTACGTTAGATTTACCTGTGGAGGAGATCATGAAGAGAAAAGGTCAAAAAAGATTACTATTCTATAAATATTATTTTGTATCAAAGCAAGTGATGCGGTGACTATCAAGGCTTGTTTCCTTTTAAGCTTTGCTTCTGTGATGTGTACTGAGGGTTGTGCCTATATTTAACTCAGTGAGGGAACTGATTTTGGTCTTTTTTTGGACACATACCCCAGTGCTTGGAGTACCTTCATATTTATGAAACTTCTCTCTCTCCCTTATTAACATCATAGAAACAGGCATGGGAGTTAAAATGCACTGGCAAATTAAAAAAAAAAAAGAAGCTAAAAATAGAGGAGGTAAAAACAACCTGCCAAAAATTAAAGAGACGAGGTAATAAACACTTTTGAGAAAATACTCTAATGCATGAATGAAAAATGCCCTTTTCAGTGAATCCCCTTTGCATATCCTAATACCTTAGCTCCTTTTTGCCTTGTAGTGGAATATCTACATTTTTAAATCCAATTAAGTTTAACAGCTCTTAGTCATAGGGAGTTGCAGGGCATTAATGTGATTAATAATGATTCTGGCATAGTGAAAGTTTCCTCTTACAAGTCCTTTCATTTTTTTCCATCTTTAATCTTGGATGATCTGTCCATGTCTCTTTCTTTATCTTCTCTCTTACAGGAGCCAGTCTTCCCCAAAGCAGTTCAGTGGTTGTGTGCGCATCTTGAGCTGGCCACAGCTGGGAGGGCAGGGCTGCAAAGTGCCCTGAATCCTTATCTTGTACCTGCAGTGGGAACGTCCACCTCTTCCGGTGTCATTTGTTTCATCGTCTTCTGGGTGGTCGTTCAAACCCCTCAGCACCTGTGGAATGTTTTGGTAAATGCAAATCAGCAACCAAATCCCCCAAGGTGTGGAGAAGAGTAGAGCTAGTTTGTGGTGACGCGTTATACTGGCTCATCTCTGCTCCTTTCTCGGAAACAGAGAGGAATCTTTCACTGAAGTAAAATATGGAAGTTTGCTTTGGTGGTTTGTTTTTTTTTTTTACTTTCTGTCTTCCTCTGTTCCTACAGAAATACAGCTCCACTGAATATTTCCTGCTTTCCCCCTTGCCCTCCTGCTGGGGAGATAATCACCCAAGAAGCACCCTGACTGGTGCAGAGTTAAGCTTGCCTATTGTACAAACCACAAAGGGGGCTCATAGGCTGCCTCTACAAGGTAGAAATAGCCCCAAGACCAGGCTTAAGCGTCAGTTCTCTTTGTGCCCATGTTTCTTGCCTGTATGAGCACCTGTGGGGCTGCTTCTGACTTGGCTCCTGTGGTTCTCCAGGTAAGTCCTGGAGGCCTGGGGGAACACTCACCCACAGTGTGGATGGGCTCCAGCACTTTGTGCCTGGCCAAAAGCTTCAATATATTTGTGCTAAGTCTTCATATGACCTCTGCTCAGCAGGCAGAGATGCCTGAGAGTTGTCTAGGAGGGCCCATTGCTGTTTAGTACAGGAACAGATGAGATGTGGAAGCCTGAGCTCAAAAAGAGGTCCTGAGAGTGTCCTTGACACTCCAGGCTGCTTCTACTTGGTAATTCAGGCATCAGGCATTCAATGATCCTTTATCCTTTTCTCCTGGTCTCAGGTGTCC